>NC_048571.1:51512295-51627295 GCF_013265735.2 Oncorhynchus mykiss
TGTTCTGCTCTCTGACTTCTCTCTCCTCTGTGGGGTTTCTCCGAATTCTTGAATTATACACAGGCCTGCTCTGTTTACAGCCAGCATGAAGTCGTAAGGTCATACATTGGTTATAGAATAGTTTTCTCCCATAGCGCTGCATAAAGAAACACCCTGCATGGTCCTCAATATGTTGTCCACTCTGCTCTCACTGATCCACACAGATCTACAGGACTAGTACTGTAGCTTAAAAAGCCTGCACAAACAGCTCTCTCCAGACTGGAAGGGTGTACAGTTAGACTCAGAGTTAGAGCCCCCTTTAATTGTATCTCTCTCTCTCTTTCATAAACACATGCAGACATAAAGCACAGGCAACATGGTCCATCAGACCGGTTGTCATGGTGATGTGCAGCAGGCAAAACTCACATGCAGTTGCACACACACACACACACGCAGACACACATACAGGCGGGCGGGCTTAAGAACGTAGCGTGTGTCCTGCTCTGAGATAAAGGGTTTTTAATCAGGGAAAAGAGATCCCTCAGCGTCTCCTAAAGTCCTCAGGGAAGGATCAGCTCCGTCAAACGCAACACAGCTACACCACTACATCCTCAACACCAGGATCTGTGTGGTGTGGGTTTCAGATGGGAAATACAAAAGCCACAGAGACACACACCGCATCATCATCAACTGTGCGTCACAGAATCAGAATCATCAATAAATCAAGTGTGGGGGTGGTGGGACGTGGGACGTGGGTATGTGCGTGTACGAGAGAGAGGGAGTGAAGATTGGTGCTTCACTGTAGGGTGACAGGGTTTGTGTGTGTACAAACACTCAGTGTATAGAACATTAGGAACACCTTCATAATATTGAGTTCCACCCCCTTTTGCCCTCAGAACAGCCTCAATTAGTCGGGACATGGACTCTACAAGGTGTCAAAAGCTTTCCATAGGGATGCTGGCCCATGTTGACTCCAATGCTTCCCACAGTTTTGTCAAGCTGGCTGGATGTCCTTTGGGTGATGGACCACTCTTGATACACACGGGAAACTGTTGAGCATGAAAAACCCAGCAGCTTTGCAGTTCTTGACACAAACCGGTGTGCCTGGCACCTACTAACATACCCCATTCAAAGGCACTTAAATATTTTGTCTTGTCCATTCACCCTCTGAATGGCACACATACACGATGCATGTCTCAATTGTCTCAAGGCTTAAAAATCCTTCTTTAACCTGACTCCTCCCCTTCATCTACACTGACTAAAGTGGATTTAACAAGTGACATCAATAAGGGATCATAACTTTCACCTGGATTCACCTGGTCAGTCTGTTATGGAAAGAGCAGGTGTCCTTAATGTTTTCTACACTCAGTGTACATGTATCAGCCTGGCAGAACGGAAAATATTTCATCCCTATTGTTTAAGATGAGAAGTTAAATGCAATACCTCAATAAAGCAAGACACATACCAGCACACACACACACAAACGCACACACACACACACACACACACACACACACACACACACACACACACACACACACACACACACACACACACACACACACACACACACACACACACACATCTCTCATTCCTCACTGTATCTCCTGTCAAGGTGAAGCTCCATTCTTCTGGAGAGTGTTTGTTTGTGTGCGTGTGCGTGTGTGTGTGTGTGTGTGCGTGCTGTGTAATGAAACCCATTTCCTGGCACTTTCTCATATGATCAATATTGTCAATATTATTCCAGTTGCATTTTCCAAGCTGCTGTAATCCTTACATAAAGCAGCACAACCTCCTGTGATCTATTTCAGGTATTCTGTGGGTTCCTAACATACAGTTGAAGTCGGAAGTTTACATACACTTAGTTTGGAGTCATTAAAACTCGTTATTCAACCACTCCAAAAACTTCTTGTTAACAAACTATATATATATATATATATATATATATAGTCGGTTAGGACATCTACTTTGTGCATGACAAAAGTAATTTTTTCAACAATTGTTTACAGACAGATTATTTCACTTAAAATTCACTGTATCACAATTCCAGTGGGTCTAAAGTGAACATACACCAAGTTGACTGTGCCTTTAAACAGCTTGGAAAATTACAGAAAATGATGTCATGGCTTTAGAAGTTTCTTAAAGGCTAATTCGCATAATTTGAGTCAATTGGAGGTGTACCTGTGGATGTATTTCAAGGCCTACCTTCAAACTCAGTGCCTCTTTGCTTGACATCATGGGAAAATCAAACGAAATCAGCCAAGACCTCCACAAGTTTGGTTCATCCTTTGGAGCAATTTCCAAACGCCTGAAGGTACCATGTTCATCTGTACAAACAATAGTACGCAAGTATAAACACCATGGGACCACACAGCCGTCATACCGCTCAGGAAGGAGATGCGTTGTGTCTCCTAGAGATGAACGTACTTTGGTGCGAAAAGTGCAAATCAATAATCCCAGAACTACAGCAAAGGACCTTGTGAAGATGCTGGAGGAAACAGGTATAAAGGTATCTATATCCACAGTAAAACGAGTCCTATATCGACATAACCTGAAAGGCCGCTCAGCAAGGAAGAAGGCACTGCTCCAAACCCACCATAAAAAAGCCAGACTACGGTTTACAACTGCACATGGGGACAAAGATCGTACTTTTTGGAGAAATGTCCTCTGGTCTGATGAAATAAAAATATAACTGTTTGGCCATAATGACCATCGTTATGTTTGGAGGAAAAAGGGGGAGGCTTGCAAGCCGAAGAACACCATCCCAACCGTGAAGCACGGGGGTCGCAGCATCATGTTGTGGGGTGCTTTGTTGCAGGAGGGACTGGTGAACTTCACAATATAGATGGCATGATGAGGGAGGGAAATATATATCAATATATATATATTGAAGCAACATCTCAAGACATCAGTTAGAAGTTCAAGCTTGGTCGCAAATGGGTCTTCCAAATGGACAATGACCCCAAGCATACTTCCAAAGTTGTGGCAAAATGGCGTAAGGACAACAACGTCAAGGTATCGTGGCCATCACAAAGCCCTGACCTCAATCCTATAGAACATTTGTAGGCAGAACTGAAAAAGCGTGTGTGAGCAAGGAGGCCTACAAACCTTACTCAGTTACACCAGCTCTGTCAGGAGGAATGGGCCAAAATTCACCCAACATTGTGGGAAGCTTGTGGAAGGCTACCCAAAACGTCTGACCCAAGTTAAACAATTTAAAGGCAATGTTAATCAAATACTAATTGAATGTATGTAAACTTCTGACCCACTGGGAATGTGATAAAATAAATAAAAGCTGAAATAAATCATGATGTCACTACTCCCACTGAAGGTGGCTCCCCTGCCTGTTCGGGCGGCGCTCGGCGGTCTACTAGCCGCTACCGATCCCTTTTCCTTTTCTGTTCCTTTGGTCTTATTGGTTGCACCTGTCTCTTATTTTGGTTCTTGATTTATGTCTATTTAAGCCTGTTAGGTCTATGTTTGTGCGGGATTGTTCCTCTGTTAGTTTGTGGATGTGCATTTGTATTTTATTTTCTCCGGAGTGTTTGGGTCCTGTGTTTGGGTCCTGTGTTTGGGCCGGTCAGTTTTATGCGCCTAGTGTTTTGGCGTGACCGTTTGTACCGGAATAAAATAGGATTGTCCGAACCCTCTGCTCTCTGCGCCTGACTCCAAACCCACTACTCCTAGAAGACGTGACACATTTATCTCTACTATTATTCTGACATTTCACATTCTTAAAACAAAGTGATCCTAAGTAACCTAAGATGGAATTTTTACTAGGATTAAATGTCAGGAATTGTGAATAACTGAGTTTAAATGTATTTTGCTAAGGTGTATGTAGACTCCCGACTTCAACTGTAGATCCCATAGTAAAGCATGTGTTCAAACGGAACCCTAACACCATCAGCTTCTTCTGTCAGATAATAATTGATGGCAACAGCGTCATTGCAGCTCTATAGTCCATTCACACACACACACACACACACACACACACACACACACACACACACACACACACACACACACACACACACACACACACACACACACACACACACACACACACACACACACACACACACACACACACACACACACACACAGAGAGAGAGAGTACTAGCTAAGTCAGTGTCCTTTCATAGAGTGAAAGCAGGTTGCATGGCGGGGTCTTACATATTATAACCTCTCCGTATCGAGGGCTGTGGATCACTGGTCGCTTTGCATTCAGCCCAGAAGGGAAGTGGCAGGTGGGGACACTTTCTCCATACTCATGTCAGATAAACAGAAAAAAACCTTTACACACTGCACACCGAACACGAGAGCACCTCAGCAACCAGGGTAGACTATTATTGTGCTGCATGTTTGACTGGAGCATTATGTGCTGTGTTGTGGGTCACAGTGTGATTCACATGACGATGAGAGATTCTGGAGAGCTTCAAGAGCTTGTTCAGTTGAATCAGGGCTAGAACAAAAGCCTGCACACCCTGTTATTCACCAGGAATAGCACTAGTGACCATGGGTTTAGCAGCAGTATAGAGAGTATGAGAGAACACGGGACATAGAGTATACAGTGTGACCAGGTACAGAGTGTCACCAGTATATCATCCCACTGAAGGACAGACCTGACATCCTATGGTGCCAGCAATGCCATGCTCTTTTCACTTCAATGTCACCCCTGTGTCATCATTATGCAGTCCCAGGCTGCAGATAAGTCAAGAAATATGAGGCGTATACACACACACACACACACACACACACACACACACACACAGAGAGAGAGATACACACACACAAACACATAATAAACCACAACACAAACAAAGGAACCAGGGGACTGGTTGTTGACATTCCTGAGTGAATGCAAACGTGTTGAAATGAAAGGTCTTTTCCCCTCTGAGTTCCCAGAAAAGCTTGGACAAATATGCACAGGCTTATGGAGAGCAAGCAGCTTTGTATTAGGCCTGTCTCCTATTCACATGAGTGAGTGTGAGTGTGAGTGTGAGTGTGTGTGTGTGTGTGTGACAGACAGACAGACAGACAGACAGACAGACAGACAGACAGACAGACAGACAGACAGACAGACAGACAGAGCAAGATGTGATCCCAGGCTCGATTAACACAGGTCACTGTGAGTTGTTACAGACCACAGGTCCCCTCACTCATATCAATACCATATGGGTTTACTGAAACTCACAGGGAGCGTCACAGCAGGGGATAGGGAGGAACAACAGTCATGGAGCATGACAATGCAGAGGGAAATACAATGATAAACAAATATATACTCTGTAAATCTTCATTCCTGCCCTGCATAAATCCTTTCCTAACCTTAAGAAAAGGAGCAACCACAACATAATATTATTTTCACCCAGAAAGAAAGCAAAGAATGGACATGACATATTCATTTCCCATTGTGAGCGGAAAAACACCCACTACACTATCATTCCAATACCACGATGCCAGAGAGAAGGAGAGATGTATTGACTGAGAAACAATGACAGACACAGCGAAGAGAACACTGGGACCTCCGACCTGCACACCGAAATCAACAGCTAACAAAAACAACCTTGGTAGAAGACAACCATAATTCTTGAGAGAGGAAAGGGAAGGACAGGGGAGGAATCATGCCTTGTTTCATGGCCTTAGGGGGTCTGTAACACCATTTCTCCATTCCTGTAGCTTAAAAACAGGGTAGGCAGAGCACGGTAAAACAAAGAAGCTCCATCTCAACTCCAAACAACCCGCCGCTCCACACGGGATCCAACATCACAAATCTCAAAAGTTAGAACAGCAGCCAGACCCCCGGAGATGGTTGGAGATGGTTTGAACATGCTAACCATCAGAGCAGGGTCACGGTCACGCAAAAAACACCCCCTCCTCTCACGCCGTCTGGGACTGATAGAACAGCTCCTCTGAAGATGGAACATTCCTCAGACAGAAACAATCAGCATCTCCCCTCACATCAAAGGCCCGGGGAGAGGAAGTGACCTGGCCCACTCATCATTATAGCCAATCAGCTGGCTTCCTAAACTGTGCTGACCGCGGGCCAGGGCTGGCCAACCATTTGTGCCCGTCTCTGCGCCCAGGGATATAAACATATTGACCATACATCTTCATTCAGCGCATCTTAATGACGTTAACCAATTAGTTTCCTCCAGGTTTCGTTCCTCCAGGTTTCATTTCCTCTTTGTACTGGCTCAGAGTGAATTCATAGCTCAGCACACCCTCTCACCGGTGAGTGACTCCCAGAGCAGAGCAGTAATTATTCAGATTATAACTAATAACCTCGTCAATTACAAAGGCCCTATCCAGGGGAATTATGGCATTGTTGTGAGAACAAATATCAATCAATCAATGTATTTATAAAGCCCTTTTTACAACAGCAGTTGTCACAAAGTGCTTATGCAGAAACCCAGCCTAAAATCCCAGAGAGCTATGCAGATGTAGAAGCACGGTGGCTAGGAAAAACTCCCTAGAAAGACAGGAACCTAGAAAGAAACCTATAGAGGAACTAAATAAAACACATCATTTGTATCACACAAAGTGTCATGTTTGGGTGTCGGTATACGTTGGGAGCATCCGATGTATGTGATTATTGTGGTTAGGGTGTAAATGCTGCGACCGGGTCTTATTCTAGCAATATATTCGAACAATTCTATATTTGACTTCTCTGCTCAATCATTGGGCCAACTGATAAAGCATGCACACGCACCCACACGAGTGCTGACACACACCTATATCCATACACTATGTATACCACATCTATAAGTGTACACCCACTCACAGAAACAAATATGTTATACAGTACTGTATGTACTCCAGTGGTGCCCAACCTTTATCGGTTACTGCACCACCAACTGAATTCTGCTCTGCCTGATGTACCCCTGAAGTACCCCTCATGTGCATTTTACCAGTAGGCCTATGGTCTCATGAGTCTTCTCAAGTACCCCCCCCCCTCTGTGCTCTATGTATTCATATCTTGCATGAGAGCGAGGAAAACATTTACCCAACATTAATGGGCCTATGCGATTAATCATGAGGGCTTTGCAGGTGGCATGTTAATGTATCCTCTGTGTGGCCTCTCAGGGGGTTGAGTAAGTGCCATGGTAGGCCTGGCCCCTCCATCCCTCACTATGCTGGCTTTGACTGACAGGCTGCGTTTATCCACCTCCACACTTTATCCTTTAGAACAACAGCCATCAATGTGAAGGAAGGAGGGAGATAAACGAGTGGCCAGAGCCCTGGGAGCGCTTCCCAAAGATTTCCCATCCATCTAGCCAACACACCCATGCAAACACGCATGCACACGTCCTCCTCCCCTCTTCTCCACCCCTCAATCTCTCCAACCTTTTCTCCCTCTGCTTGTGTCTGACAGCACAGCCCAATTTGCCCCTTTCTCCAGCACAAACGAGACAATTCAAGTCTTTGCTACTTACTGAGGGGATAGCACATCCTGTGAATCCAACAGACACATCTGAAAATGTTTTATAGAGTTTACGGACCACTTGGAGAGAGAAAAAAACGTGTGAGCGGCTAAGGGCACGTTCTAGGCACATAGCGCTTGACACTATTAATATAAATGGTAATAACACCACACAGGCTCAGAGCTTCTGAAGACTGAGGAGAGAGAGAAGAGGACAAAGGGAGAGAGAGAGAAAGGACACCAAGAAGAGATGGGAAAGGAGAAAGAAGAGGACAAGGCCATTTCACATAAACCAAGCATGTCTGCTGTATAGACAGGTGGAATGTTTACTCGGAGCATGTCCTACATGCTGAAAAGACAAAATGCAGTGAGGCATGAGTGTGATTTATCTGCCAACCTGTGGAAGGAATATTAATCATGGCTGTGCACCAGTGTGTACTGTATGTTCTGTATATGGCAGCTCCTATCCTGCCCTACACTGAGGAGACTGAGCAGCCAGCATGCTGAGATTCAACCTCACATCTACTTCTGTCACAATGCTATGTCAGCCCAAGGCCCAGCAAGACAGGGGGAGGAGATAGAGAAAGAGCGCTGGGACGAGGGTGGAAGAGAGTGTGGGACACAGATGGAAAGAGGGAGGGGAACAGAGAGTGGAAGGAGTGTTTTTGAATGGTCCCCTAGTTCTGAGCTAAAGAGATAAATAATGAGGCTGATAGAGACTGGGGATTCTGATAATGAGACAGAACGAGACATGTTGGTGTCTCCCATGGTCTGAAAATTACACCACTGCTAGGTGTGTGTGTGTGTGTGTGTGTGTGTGTGTGTGTGTGTGTGCGTGTGTGTGTTTGTATAGGGAGGGGGTATTTTCTCTGCAAATAGTACTGAAATATTAATATGGACAATCTGGCTCATTAAGAAAGAGAATGTGGCCTACTTGAGCTTGACAAAAACAAGCAGACTTCCTTCAAAGACGGAAAACTGACTCGTGGTGCTAAAAGCTAAACAGGCTCATCGAATATCTAATGAGCTTGACTGCTGAAAGAGAGTTAACACAGAAACCACTGGTTCCAAAGCCATATAATAGAACAAGGTGATATTGTTCCATGTTCTGTTTGGAGGGACATCTGCTCTCCACTGATGTTAGGGCTGTTATCCCTGAAGCACACATCACACAAGTCACATGTATCATACACATGTCCTACAGTGGTAAAAAAAAAGAAGAAAGTATTGCAATGTTTGGTCTGACAGAAAAAAAATACAGTAGCCTCTGTGTTCTTCCACTTTGAAGTGGATACAAAGTTGGAGCTGTGTCCCTCCTGAGGTGCACCAAGACTGGGAAGTGCTCTGCGATATCACCCGCTGGGACCATGGAAGATCTGAGGCTGAATCACAAGCCTTGTGCTGGGAAGTAACCAACGACAGACAGACAGGATGTGTTTCACTATGTGTCCTTGTTGGGGCGAGAGCACATCAAGGAGATGTTTTGATGCTGTGCTTGATACTGCCTGAGCTCTCCAATGGGATTTAGGACATGGCTGATCTCTCCATGGGGGGTTAAGACCTGGGTCTGTTCAATTCTCACAAATGGATGTCCATCAAAAAGGTGATGTGTAGCCTACTACAGGCACCTGTGGCACCAAAGCTACCTCTCATCTCCCTCACTACAATTTGTACAATACAGGACCACTAGCTGGGATATTAAACATGTTTGGTGTGTGGAGCCCTTTGCAATCTGTCTTAAAACCCAATTGAAATGCATTACATGAGAAACGTTAGAAGGTTGGTCCCTCATTTTTCAATTTCGGGGGTATTGCTTTCTCATAAAATCTGGAAAATATTGCTTTTGAGAAAACAAAAAGCGGAAGCCTGTATCTGAAACGAGATTACTAAAAATGGTATCAAGCCAGCCCAGAACTGGGACAACATCTATTTGCCCTCTAGGTACAGTAACATTGGGCTTTTAAAGAATGGTTGTGTTTTTCTGTGTCACTGAGGACAGGCCAGGAAATATAACATTATGTTAGGAATTGCACGCCTTCCTATCCAGAGGGAGGCCAATCATAAATAAAATAGAGAGAAAGAAAAAAAAGGACCTCAGCATGGCAGTCATCAGTTATCTTTGAAGGTTTAATGGAATGTAGCTGCCAAGAAAGGGAGCGAGAGAGAGGGAGAGAGAGAAAGAGAGATAGATATATAGAAATAGTGTGTGAAAGGGAGCGAGAGAGAGAGAAAGAAGGAGAAGAGAAATAGAGGAGAGGGATACGAAAAGAGATAGAGAGAGGCCCAGCATGACAGTAAATAAGAACACCACTTAGGCTATTCCCTCTCTCTGAATCCAACCAAAATAATACTAACGGTTGAAAATTATAATATTTTGACTTTGATATCACTGTGCAAGACGTTCGGATATAGTCAATGTACATTCTCGAATTAGCACAGAGATACTGAGAATCTGAACACGGTGAGTCTGGGACTCCAGTACCCTACTCGTCACTCAAGTGCTTCACTATTTATCTCACTGCTATAAAACCTCTCAGTCCACTAAAACCGTAGCTCCAAGCCGACTGGTCTCTTTCTCTCACTTTCTCAACAATAAAGCCATTGTTCTTAATTTCCTCTCTGGACATCTTGTTCAGCTTCCTCTCCCTGACATGCGTTTTTATTGCCATGTCACTCATTTCCTCTGACTGTACATTACACAGACAGCAGATTGCCACTCCCGAAGCCTGGCATAGACTGCACACCATTTGAATGATTGTATGCGCACACACGCGCACACCTAAACACACAAACAAATCTTAGTAATTATATAGCCATGCACAGTATCATAGGCTTCTGTGTTGCCAAGACGTGGAAGGGTTCTAGCATAACTGAAGCGTGGGCATTCTGGCAAGGTTACACTAAATGTGTTCAGAGTATCCACGGGCACTGAAAATAAAACCAGCGTACCGATCAATATCTATCCCTACATGTTAGCATTACCGTAGCAGGATCTAGATTTGTAGTGTTCCATTGTCTTACAGTGCTGGTGAGCTTCAAGCAAACAGAGTTGGATGAGAGAAGAGGGGAATAAAAGGTGTATAGCACACTATGCTCATGCTTAAGTTCAAGGTCAGAATACACAGAGAGAAAAGTGCATAAAAAGAGAAATAAGTTATATTTATGCGTGCTTAACTCAGGTCGGAATCGGGCCCGAGGTAATTTAGACCAGGATAGCACTTTCTGTTTCCCCCACTGTGAAAAGGTTAGACGGAAATAAAATCTCTTATCTTTGATACTTTCAGCACCATAGTGTGTGTGTATCAGAGTGTGTGTGTGTGTGTGTGTGTGTGTGTGTGCCTTTCACCTTCCTTGCCACACATTGTGTGTTAATTTAGTGGCTGTTTTATCTAAGCAGGTGGGTAAAGACTATCACAGCTGGATCTGGGGCCCACAGACTCATCCCCTCATCCCTCCTTCCTCTCGTTTATCATGACCAGCCTGGGGAGGAGGAGGAGCAAGGAGGAAGAGGAGGAGGGTGGGAAAATGAGGAAGAGGCTAGGCCAGGTTAGGCTGGATAGAATGGAAAGCTTAGCACCTCAGTGAGACTGAGATAGCAGTGAAATCACTTGCTCCAAGGTGCCAACAGGGCATGGAACACTCTCCTCTAACCACCTTACAACATGGGAGCAGACGTGTGATATTACAGTTGGAGGACTTCCTCTCTGAACAGAGAGCTGTCCCTGCAATGAAAGATACTGTAATAACTTAACGTGAGGTCATTCTGACATTGTGTTAAACCTAGTTTTGAACGCGACTGTTGCAGTAGAGAGAGAGAATTGTATCATTTATGCTGCCGCTCTTTGCTTTTCACAAAAGTAGCACGTGTAGCTTGTTTTTATGGTTGGCCAATCATAAGTCATCAAAGAGACAATAGGCTACAGTCATAGAAACTCTGTGAGGGGCAAAAGTTAGGAGATTTCTAATCAGTTAAAGAAAGATAGGCTACAATGATCAAGAGCCAACAGGTAGGCTGCTACTTTATATTCTGAATGGAATAGTTGTTGTTTTGTGTAGGACGAGAAAGTGCATTCAGCCTCTATTAGCCTAGATAGCTAGCTTAACTAGCTTCTCCCGGTTTGATGCTGTCAAGACAGGTACTACGTCATCATATTGTATGATAAATAACCTAGCTATGGCAGCTATAGTCTACTATAGCACGAGTCGGCTTGGTTGGTTGCTGTCTCCAGTCTCTCCCTCCCTCCCTCCTCCCTGTTCCGTGTCACTCGCTCAGCAGCCTAAACACACAGCATTTCCCCTGCTATTTAAAAAAAAAAAAAATTTCACCTTTATTTAACCATGTAGGCTAGTTGAGAACAAGTTCTCATTTGCAACTGCGACCTGGCCAAGATAAACCATAGCAGTGTGAACAGACTACACAAAGTTACACATGGAGTAAACAATTAACAAGTCAATAACACAGTAGAAAAAAAGAGAGTCTATATACATTGTGTGCAAAAGGCATGAGGAGGTAGGCGAATAATTACAATTTTGCAGATTAACACTGGAGTGATAAATGATCAGATGGTCATGTAGAGGTAGAGATATTGGTGTGCAAAAGAGCAGAAAAGTAAATAAATAAAAACAGTATGGGGATGAGGTAGGTAAAATTGGGTGGGCTATTTACCGATAGACTATGTACAGCTGCAGCGATCGGTTAGCTGCTCAGAGAGCAGATGTTTGAAGTTGGTGAGGGAGATAAAAGTCTCCAACTTCAGCGATTTTTGCAATTCGTTCCAGTCACAGGCAGCAGAGAACTGGAACGAAAGGCGGCCAAATGAGGTGTTGGCTTTAGGGATGATTCGTGAGATACACCTGCTGGAGCGCGTGCTACGGGTGGGTGTTGCCATCGTGACCAGTGAACTGAGATAAGGCAGAGCTTTACCTAGCATGGACTTGTAGATGACCTGGAGCCAGTGGGTCTGGCGACGAATATGTAGCGAGGGCCAGCCGACTAGAGCAAACAGGTCGCAGTGGTGGGTGGTATAAGGTGCTTTAGTAACAAAACGGATGGCACTGTGATAAACTGCATCCAGTTTGCTGAGTAGAGTGTTGGAAGCTATTTTGTAGATGACATCGCCGAAGTCGAGGATCGGTAGGATAGTTAGTTTTACTAGGGTAAGTTTGGCGGTGTGAGTAAAGGAGGCTTTGTTGCGGAATAGAAAGCCGACTCTAGATTTGATTTTAGATTGGAGATGTTTGATATGAGTCTGGAAGGAGAGTTTACAGTCTAGCCAGACACCTAGGTACTTATAGATGTCCACATATTCTAGGTCGGAACCATCCAGGGTGATGCTAGAGCATCACCTCGCTCTACCTCCTCTCGTTTGCGTTTTTATCAGCTCTTAGCTTAAAAATGTAATTTTGTTCTCCTCTCTCACTTGGATCGGAATGGATCTGGATCTGACCAGGTCTATACGTAACGGGTCTAGTTGTCCACAGGTCTCTATATTTTAATAATAAATGTATGCATATCAGCTCCAGATGTGATAGCCCCAGGTCCATTTTGGAACAGGTCCAACTATTTGAACCCTGAAGGCCTCTAACTCCATGCATCATTTATTTATGAAGCCAAATATTTCTGGAATCCATTCAGGGACTGAGGGTAGGGATGTGATAGTTGCATCAGATATGAGTGTTGTTCAGTACGAGCAGGTAAGACACAGTAGTTGACAGATATACAGTGCCAGTCAAAAGTTTGGACACACTTATTCAAGGGATTTTCTTTATTTGAAAAAAAAAAATTACATTGTAGAAAAATAGCGAAGGCATCAAAACTATGAAATAACACATATGGAATCATGTAGTAACCAAAAAAGGGTTAAACAAATCAAAATATATTTTAGATTCTTCAAAGTAGCCACCCTTTGCCTTGATGACAGCTTTGTACACTCTCTCAACCAGCTTCACCTGGAATGCTTTTCCAACAGTCTTGAAGAAGTTCCCAGATATGCTGAGCACGTGCTGGCTGCTTTTCCTTCACTATGCGGTCCAATTCATCTCAAACCATCTCAATTGGGTTGAGGTCGGGTGATTGGGGAGGATAGGTCATTTGATGCAGCATTCCATCACTCTCCTTCTTGGTCAAATAGCCCTTACACAGCCTGGAGGTGTGTTGGGTCATTGTCCTGTTGAAAAACAAGTGATTGTCCCACTAAGCGTAAAACAGATGGACTGGCGTTTCGCTGCAGAATGCTGTGGTAGTCTTGCTGTTTAAGTGTGCCTTAAATTCTAAATAAATCACAGACTGTTACCAGCAAAGCACCATCACACCTCCTCCTCCATGATTTACGGTGGGAACCACACATGTGGAGATCATCCGTTCACCTACTCTGCATCTCACAAAGACACAAAAATCTCAAATTTGGACTCATCCGACCAAAGGACAGATTTCCAAGGGTCTAATGTCCATTCCTCATGGTTTGTTTCCTCTTCTTCTTAGTGGTGTCCTTTAGTAGTGGTTTCTTTGTAGCAATTAGAAGGCCTGATTCACGCAGTCTTCTCTGAACAGTTGATGTTGAGATGTGTCTGTTACTTGATCTCTGTGAAGCATTTATTTGGGCTGCAATATTTGAGGCTGGTAACTCTAATGAACTCATCCTCTGCAGCAGAGGTAACTCTGGGTCTTCCTTTCCTGTGGCGGAACTCATGAGAGCCAGTTCCATCAAAGCTCTTGATGGTTTTTGCGACT
Source organism: Oncorhynchus mykiss (assembly GCF_013265735.2). Taxonomy (NCBI): domain Eukaryota; kingdom Metazoa; phylum Chordata; class Actinopteri; order Salmoniformes; family Salmonidae; genus Oncorhynchus; species Oncorhynchus mykiss. The sequence goes on from NC_048571.1 coordinate 51,526,425, forward strand.
GCACTTGAAGAAACTTCAAAGTTCTTGAAATTTTCCGGATTGACTGACCTTCATGTCTTAAAGTAATGATGGACTTTCATTTCTCTTTGCTTATTTGAGCTGTTCTTCCCGTAATATGGAATTGGTATTTTACCAAATAGGGCTATCTTCTGTATACACCCCTACCTCTCCTTCTTGGGAAGCAAAAGTCATTCCGCTATCTAAGAATAGTAAAGCCCCCTTTACTGGCTCAAATAGCTGACTGTAACCAACGCTTAGTAAACTTTTGGAAAAAAATTGTGTTTGACCAGATACAGTGCTATTTTACAGTAAACAAATTGACAACAAACTGTCAATAAAAGTTTCAATAACCACAGCAATTACACAAATGACTGATGATTGGCTGAGAGAAATTGATGATAAAAAGATTGTGGGGGCTGTCATGTTAGACTTGCGTGGGGATTTTGACATTATCGATCATAGTCTGCTGCTGGCAAAACGTATGTGTTATGGCTACATTCCCTGCTATATTGTGGATAAAGAGTTACCTAACAGAACACAGAGGGTGTTCTTTAATGGAAGCCTCTCCAACATAATCCAGTTAGAAACAGGAATTCCCCAGGGCAGCTGTCTAGTAGGCCCCTTGCTTTTTTCAATCTTTACTAATGAATTGCCACTGGCTTTGAGGAAAGCCAGAGTGTCTATGCATGCAGATGACTCAACACTATATATGTCAACTACTACAGTGACTGAAATGACTGCAACACTTAACAAAGAGTTGCAGTTAGTTTCAGAGTGGGTGGCAAGGAATAAGTTAGTCCTAAATATTTCTAAAACTAAAAGCATTGTATTTGGGACAAATCATTCACTGAACCCTAAAACTCAACTAAATCTTGTAATAAATAATGTGGTCATTTGAGCAAGTTGAGGTGACTAAACTGCTTGGAGTTACATACTGATACAACAGTAGGTAAGATGGGGAGAAGTACTGTATGTCCATGATAAGGCGCTGCTCTACCTTCTTAACAGCACTGTCAACAAGGCAGGTCCTACAGGCCCTAGTTTTGTCGCACCTGGACTACTGTTCAGTCATGTGGTCAGGTGCCACAAAAAAAGGCTTAGGAAATTTGGAAATGGTTAAGAACAGGGCAGCACGGCTGGCCCTTGGATGTACACAGAGAGCTAATATTAATAATATGCATGTCAATCTCTTCTGGCTCAAAGTGGAAGAGAGATTGACTTCATCACTACTTGTATTTGTGTGAGGTATTGACATGTTGAATGCACCGAGCTGTCTGTTTGAACTACTGGCACACAGCTAGGAAACCCATGCACACCCCACAAGACATGCCACAAGAGGTCTCTAACAGACTATGGAAGAAGCACAGTGCTACATAGAGCATGACTACATGGAACTCTATTCCACATCAAGTAACTCACGTAAGCAGTAAAATTAGATTTTAAAAAACAGATTAAAAAACACCTTATGGAACAGTGGGATCTGTGAAGCAGCACAAACATAGGCACAGACACTTGCATACACACACACACACACACCCACACACACACCCCCACACACACACACACACACACACACACACACACACACACACACATACACACACACACACACACACACACACACAATAACATACACACACGTACACAAGGATTTTGTACTGTATATATGTGGTAGTGGTGGAGTAGGGGTCTGAGGGAACACAGTGTGTTGTGAAATCTGTGAATGAATTGTAATGTTTTTAAAATGGTATAAAATGCCTTAATTTTGCTGGACCCCAGGAAGTGTAGTTGCAGCTAATGGGGATCCATAATAAATACAATGCAATACAATACCTTGTCACAACACAACTGATTGGCTCAAACGTATTAAGAAGGAAATAAATTCCATAAAATATATTTTAACAAGGCCCACCTGTTAATTGAAATGCATTCCAGGTGACTACCTCATGAAGCTGGTTGAGAGAATACCAAGAGTGTGCAAAGCTGTCATAAAGGCAAAGGGTGGCTACTTTGAAGAATTTCAAATATAAAATATACATTGATTTGTTTAACACTTTTTTGGTTACTACATGATTCCATATGTGTTATTTCATAGTTTTGATGTCTTCACAATTATTCTACAATGTAGAAAATAGTAAAAAAAAACAGAAAAACCCTTGAATGAGTAGGTGTGTCCAAACTTTTGAATGGTACAGTAGATGGAAAGCTGTGCTTCATTCCTGCCTGGTTGTGTTTTGCATGTTAACCAGTGTTTCACAGTTAAAACAGCAGGTAGGAAGGGAGCAGGCCCCCACTTAATCACGCCATTGAAGGAGCTTATTAGAGAACAATTACTAAATGGCAAGGCTTGTAAATCATAAATTATTTATCAAGAGGACTTAACGAAATGAGAGCAGCATTTTGCTGTTGACAGCAGTGGCCTCATGAGTATTCATAGGAGTGGGCTCAGCCTCAGACCAGGGCCTTCTCGTGACAGTCACCAAGGACATCAGGCCATAGCTACAGTACAGGCTGCAGTCTGTCTTTCTGTTAGCACTAACCACACTAGCACTACTGTTCATGAAGGCACCTAGTGGGCTTTTCTTTCTTGTGCTCTTTTACTTTCATTCTTTATAGCCCTTTCTCTCCTTGACACATATTATACTATCTGAGAGTGGAACAACAACAATGACCTCACAAACATGTAACAATGCTGTTTTGCTATTTTTCTCCAGTCTTTGATTAACCTTCCTTAAAAGAGGCCAGAGCTTACATGCCTTTTACGCCCAGCTTATCTCTCATTCCATTGGATAGAGTGCTACTTAAAGGACCAATAACAAAAGCCGAGACTAGAAAGTGCCCAAACACACACACACACACACACACACACACACACACACACACACACACACACACACACACACACACACACACACACACACACACACACACACACACGCACGCACAAACGCACGCACGCACGCACACACACACTGAGGCTATGTGAGAGCTGTTGGCTTCACATAGGGAAAAAGAGAAGGGATAAGAAGCGGAAGTGGAAGAAAGTGGCTCACCACAGATGCGTATAATCAGCTACAAGTACTGCTATTTATCATTAGTCAATGTCAATGGGGTTGTTTTTCCCTGTTGCAGGTGGAGTGTCTTTCCCCTTGCCATTGAGGACCCTGTCTAAGGGTTCTCTCTCTCTCTCTCTCTCTCTCGCTCTCTCTCTCTCTGTCCCCCCCTCTCTCTCGCTCTCTGCCCCCCCCTCTCTCTCTCTCTCTCTGCCCCCCCCCCTCTCGCTCTCTCTCTCTCTCTGTCCCCCCCCTCTCTCTCTCTCTCTCTCTCTTTCTCTGTCCCCCCCCCCCCCCTCTCTCTCTCTCTCTCTCTCTCTCTCTCAAGGCATTGGAAAATCACTAGGGGATTAGTATTATTGTAATGTTCTAAATGGCCAGTGACATTGAAGAAAATACTGGGTTGTACATAATGAGGATCAAAATGGATCATTTAAAATGGGCTAAGTATATAAGGGCACATTACTATGATCATTTAAAATGGGCTAAGTATATTAGGGCACATTACTATGATCATTTAAAAAAAAATAATAATAACCGAAGCTTGAGCCTTTGTCCATCAAACGCTATACTGGATCTCAGGCTGTACAACCACAGTGGGGAAAAGCAGAGCGACTGAATTCAGGTCAGCTCAAGAGGGAGAAGCAGAGATTTAGCGCTAACCAATTTAACGAGACCCACATTTTAAAGTAATGTCTCTGCAAAACCACCTAGGGTGTAGGGTATTTCCCACACTAAACCTTGTCATTGGCAATTTCCATTCATGAAGAAATCATATGATTGCGAGAGACCCGGTGTGCCTCGGTGTGTTGAGTACACATTTGGCTACCAAGCCACTGTCTACCTGTGAATTAATATCCATTGTAGTGACTAAAAAAACAGTCACTTTTAATCTTCTGCCTTCAAAACAATTCAGCAAAACCAACATTGGCTGTCATGAAAGTGTATATTATCACTGCTGTTTTCCTGCCAAAAGAAAAGCAGAGCACTCTCCTGTAATACAGGTCAGCACAGCACCTGTGACATACAAAGGTAATGTACCATTAGCTGGAAACATATAATGACTAGCACAGCAAAGCATGACGGCAACGGGGTGCCGACGCACACACAATTACACACAGGAACACACACAGGCATGCACGGTCGGACAAAGCATGCACATACCCACACTCTGCCCTGCCACTGACATCTTTAATTACCTCTTAGACACAATCGCTCTCCTTAACCGTGTGTTAATTATGCACTTTTTCCACAGTACGTTCTACTTCCCTCAACCTTAGCTCTGTATCCTCTCTCTCTCTCTCTCTCTCTCTCTCTCTCTCTCTCTCTCTCTCTCTCTCTACAGATAAGGACATGAGCAGGGAGAGTTGGAAGCACTCATTTGCATTCACCACAGTAACACTGAACTGAGTCACACGCCTATTGGACTAGGACATTCTATTCTGCATCAGGACTGACATCAACAGAGTGGACTACACCGCAAATCATACATATTGAATCATTCAAGAACCCATCAGTATAACAGAAGAGGGACTTTGGCTTTTCATCGATCAGTTTTGCAATGCGTGGGACATGAAAATGTAAATGCAATAAGATGCAGCATGAATTTCCAAGGCTTTGTATGAATTTCTAGGCCTTTTACACAGTGCATCAACTTTATTGGAGGAATAAAACATCCCAAAAATGACAACATAAAATTGAAATAATTTCAAACTGCCAATACCAGCCAAATCCACCAAATGTCAAATGATATTCATCTGTTGGCTAAGGACAGCAGAGGCTGCTGAGGTTCCGATGAAACCGAACAGAAGAAAGAGTGACATTTTGCCATCCAAGGGACACGACACACTTGGCCGCCGGGTTGAGGGATCACTTGCGTTTTTTTACTGGATCTTAAAGCTGTCTCTAAGCTGCTCCACATTATGTCCTGTCAGATCAATACGGGACCACCCTCTACTCTACCCCATCTTGACAGGAGGCTGTCTCCTACCCCCACTGGTCCTCATTCATACACTGGGGTTTTCTAGAATCCTCGCCTCCCATATTTCCTATCCATTTTGTTTACCTCGACGTATAATCCCCTCTATCTCCCCAGACCAGACGACCCCAGAGACCCCCCTCCCCCCAACCAACCTCCCCTATCCAGATGTGGGGGCAGACCCCTCCCTCTCACCTCCACTGGGAACCTCCTGCCGTTGATGCTGTGTTCAGAGCCATCTGATCCATTACTCTGGCCCCAGTGGAACTCCACCTTCTCAGCCTTAAAACGCCCCGGTAGGCCTGCACCACGCACAAAGTAGTCATCCTTCAGCATGATGGCCACTGAGAGAGAGAGAGAGAGAGAGAGAGAGAGAGAGAGAGAGAGAGAGAGAGAGAGAGAGAGAGAGAGAGAGTCTCCATATTATCACACTTCATAATGTTCACACACTGAAGGAACATAATGAAAAATGACTTACGAATTAGCTAAACTTATCATGAATTATTGCAAATTGTATAAACAAGACAGAACAAACTTTCCTGAGCTTTTGCATTCACCACATTTTGTGTGGTTATTCTTAGATACTGTATAGAGGGAATTGTTGATATGTTTTTTAATGTTTACTCTAGATAACAGTTTCTTTGGAAATATGAGCTAAAAATGCAGTTCAGTATTTTATAGATAGAAAAATAAAAATATACATCCAAAAATCTGCTCTATACAAGTCTGGTCCTGGAGTATCTTAACAAAATGAAACCAAAATATTTAGGCCAACTTCATCCAGAAGAATATAATTGCAGTATATGCAAATATTTAATAAGATATTGCCTCATTGCATATTTTTATACAATATTTCAGAAAAGTTGTAATACAAAAGGCCTTATATTGGTGTCTATATTCAACTGGCAAAAGGCCATTGTGATATGAATCAGGGGGGGAAAAGACCCCGTTAAGGTGTGATGCCTCGCCTTAAAGAAGAACTGACAGCATTTTAGCAACATTAAATCTTATTAAAATCTGTTCATATACACCCCCAAGAAGAATATGACAAGCTAGCACATAGATATGGTGTTCACATTTTCAGAAATTCTTAGAATGTTTGGGAATTACGTATACCAAGGCATTTGTGAGCATTCTATAGCAATATAACGTCAGTGCGTTTGGACATTTAATAGACACTGCAGTAAATAAAATCGAATAAAAACATCTGTCTCATCCAGGACCAGAGTCTACACAGACCGGAGCACCATAGCCAATCAGAGCTAGAGTAGGCCTTTATACAAACAAGTCATTTGCCACACAGGCCTGCCATCATTCACTTTTAACTGTACTGTGTGTTTACAGGCAGTTGCACGAGCACGACATTGGATCATGAGAACGCATTCACCAAAATTCACAAAATACACCTGAATGGATATCTGCAAATATGTCAATACCACGGGAGAGCTTGCAAACTATTACGGACTACAAAGGGAAACCCAGCCGTGAGCTTTTTATGCTTGCTTCGAGGCAAGCAATATTGAAGCATGCAGGAGAGCACCAGCTGTTCCAGATGAATGTGTGATCATGCTCTCCGTAGCCAATGTGAGCAAGACCTTTAAACAGGTCAACATTCACAAGGACACAGGGCGAGACGGATTACAAGGACGTGTTCTCAGAGCATGCGCTGACCAACTGGCAAGTGTCTTCACTGACATTTTCAACCTCTCCCTGACCAAGTCTGTAATACCTACATGTTTCAAGCAGACCACCACAGTCCCTGTGCCCAAGAAAGCGAAGTTAACCTGCCTAAATGACTACCGCCCCATAGCACTCACGTCAGTAGCCATACTTTGAAAGGCAGGTCATGGCTCACATCAACACCATCATCCCGGAAACCGTAGACCACTCCAATTCACATACCGCCCCAACAGATCCACAGATGACGCAATCTCAATTGCACTCCACAATACACTTTCCCACCTGGACAAAAGGAACACCTATGTGAGAATGCTGTTCACTGACTACAGCTCAGGGTTCAACACCATAGTGCCCTTCAAGCTCATCACTAAGCTAAGGACCCTGGGACTAAACACCTCCCTCTGCAACTGGATCCTGGACTTCCTGATGGGCCACACCCATGTGGTAAGGGTAGGCAACAACACATCTGCCACGCTGATCCTCAGGGGTGCTTGCTTAGTCCCCTCCTGTACTCCCTGTTCACCCACAAATGCATGGCCAAACACGACTCCAACACCGTCATTAAGTTTGCTGATGACACAACAGTGTTAGGCCTGATCACCAACAACAATGAAACAGCTTATAGGGAGGAGGTCAGAAACCTGGCAGTGTGGTGCCAGAAGAAAAACCTCTCCCTCAATGTGAGCAAGATAAAGGAGCTGATCGTGGACTACAGGAATAGGAGGGCTGAACAGTCCTCCATTAACGTCGAAGGGGCTGTAGTGGAGTGGGTCGAGAGTTTTAAGTTATATTGTGTCCACATCACCAACAAACTATCATGGTCCAAACACACCAAGTCAGTCGTGAAGAGGACACAACAACACCATTTCCCACTCAGGGACTGAAAAGATTTGGCATGGGTCCCCAAATCCTCAAAAAGTTATACAGCTGCACCATCGAGAGCATCCTGACCGGTTGCATCACTGCCTGGTATGGCAACTGCTCGGCATCTGACCGTGAGACGATACAGAGGGTAGTGCGTATGGCCCAGTACATCACTGGGGCCAAACTTCCTGCCATCCAGAACCTCTATACTAGGCGGTGTCAGAGGAAGGCCCAAAAAATTGGCAAAGAATCCAGTTACCCAAGTCATAGACTGTTTTCTCTAGTACCGCACGGCAAGCGGTACCGGAGTGCCAAGTCTAGGTTCCAAAACACTCCTTACTTAACAGCTTCTACCCCCAAGTCATAAGACAGCTGAATAATTAATAAATTAACCCCTGCTTTGTTTTACACTGCTGCTACTTACTGTTTATTATCTATGCATACTGTAGTCACTTTATGTACAAATTACCTCGACTAACCTGTACCCTTGCACATTGACTCGGTACAGGTACCCCCTGTATATAGACACATTATTGTTATTTTATTGTGTTACTTTTTATTTTATTTTGAACCTTAGTTTATTTAGCAAATATTTTCTTAACTCTATTTCTTGAACTGCATTGTTGGTTTAAGGACTTGTAAAATAAGCATTTCACGGTTGTTGTATTCGGGAAAATGTGACAAATACAATTTGAGTTCATTTGAGTCCTCTTGCATTTTGGAACTTTGCAGTGCTATTAATCAAACAATGATGAAAAGGTATGCTGTCTCTCCCTCAGTTAAGCACATCAACAACAACAAGATCAACAACTAATGCTAGCCAAAGCAAGATGAGCTAGAATCTAACGAAGGAAGAGTAAATAAACTCTATCAATTTGTTTTATCCATTTTAGAATAAGGCTGTAAAGTATCACACATTTGGTTCAGTCTGCTTTCCAACATACACTGGGAGACAAATTCACCTTTCAGCAGGACAATAACCAAAAAAAATAACCAAGATAACATTGAATGTTCCTGAATGGCCAAGTTACAGTTTTGACTTACAGTATCAGTCAAAGGTTTAGACACACCTACTCATTCAAGGATTTTTCTTTAAAAAAAAAACTATTTTCTACATTGTAGAATAATAGTGAAGTCATCAAAACTATGAAATAACACATATGGAATCATGTAATAACCAAAAAAGTGTTAAACAAATGAAAATATAATTTACATTTGAGATTCTTCAACGTGGCCACCCTTTGCCTTGATGACAGCTTTGCACACTCTTGGCATTCTCTCAACCAGCTTCATGAGAAAGTCACCTGGAATGCATTTCAATTAACAAGTGTGCTTTGTTAAAAGTTAATTTGTGGAATTTCTTTCGTTCTCTATGCGTTTTAGACAATCAGACAATCAATCTAAATTAAGTAAAGAAAAATGACAGTCCATCAATACTTTAAGACATGGTCAGTCAATCCTAAAAAATGTCAAGAACGTTGAAAGTTTCTTCAAGTGCAGTCGCAAAAAACACCAAGAGCTATAATGAAACTGGCTCTCATGAGGACCACCACAGGAAAAGAAGACCCGGAGTTACCTCTGCTACAGAGGATAAGTTCATGACACATCTCAACATCAACTGTTCAGAGACTGTGTGAATCAGGCCTTCTTTGTCAAATTGCTGCAAAGAAGAGACTTGCTTGGGCCAAGAAACACAAACAATGGACATTAGACAGGTGGAAATCTGTCCTTTGGTCTGATGAGTCCAAATTTTTGATTTTTGTCTCTTTGTGAGATGCAGAGTAGGTGAACGGATGATCTCCGCATGTGTGGTTCCCACCGTGAAACATGGATTAGAAGGTGTGATGGTGTGCGGGTGCATTGCTGGTGATTTAGAGGCACACTTAACCAGCATGGCTACCACAGCATTCTGCAGCGATATGCCATCCCATCTTGTTTGAGTTTAGTGGGACTATCATTTGTTTTTCAACAGGACAATGACTCAACACACCTCCAGGCCGTGTACGGGCTATTCGACCAATGCTGCATCAGATGACCTGACCGCCACAATCAAGACTTGAAAATGGCTGTCTAGCAATGACCAACAATAAACTTGACGGTTCTTGAAGAATTGTGCAAATATTGTGCAAATATTGTGCAATCCAGGTGTGCAACGTTCTTAGAGACTTACCCCAAAAGACACAGCTGTAATCGCTGCCAATGCGTCCATAAAGTATTGACTCAGGGGTGTGAACAGTTATGTAAATTAGAAATGTATATATTGAATTTTCAATACATTTCTAAACATTTCTAAAAACATGTTTTCACATTGTCATTATGGGGTATTGTATGTAGATGGGTGAGAAAAAATGGATTTCAGCCATTTTGAATTCAGCCTGTGACTCAGCAAAATGTGAAATAAGTCAAAGTTATGAATATTTTCTGAAGGCACTGTATCTTCTCAGCCACTTCTAATTGTCTCTGCAAGTCCATTGTTATTTCATCATCCTCTTGTTGAAATAAAGTGGGAATTGGCAGAGGGGTACATTTTTGGGGTTTACAAATTTGTCTGAATAGACCCACATTTAATTAACCAATATGACCTTAAATAAATGCTCCCATTGTCAAACCGATGTCTTACTGTAATTGAATTTCAGAATCGTTTTTACTCCTCCTTTCACAGGAGAGTTCTGTCCCATTTCGAAGAAGCACTCAAGTGGCCTGTTTGTCATCTTAACATCTTCAGCAAAGTCTGAAACTTGAGACATGTCAAACTAAATACACTAGGCCTTTTAAATACATTGACTTAGTTTGACATCTCTCAGGTCGGATACTCTGCCAAAGTCTTTGACCCTTGAACAATTGGCTGGTCTATCACAGTTTATTTCCCCTCCTTGTGTAGTTTGTTTCCTCTGGGAGATATTGGAGATTTTAAGAGATGTGTTGCCTGGTGCTTTTACAGGGTTGTTGGCACTCCCACTGAAATTCTACCAGTCTGCATCCAGGATGCTAAGGTTACACTAAGTAGTAAGGCCTCCTGTGGGAGCCTGGCCTTCTTGGCATACCTCATAATACCACTGAGACTACAGATGGCAGCCAAATCAAAGCTGAGGGATTAACAATGCATAGTGTGCTTAAGATGTTGCTTAGCATCTATTGCATGGGACTCAAAGCAGAGAAAGGTGATGTGGAGGGAGACTACCACTGTGGCTAAGCTAAATACACTCCACTGTATTGCTGCTACGTTTAGTCTCATTTTATGGTTACGGTTTATGCTAACAGGCTAGCGGAAGGGATGGCATGGCAGTTTACATTAGCGCTCAAAGCAAGGCAGGGATAAAAAACACATCTTGCTCTCTATTTTCATCATTTGTTTTTGCCTTTTGTTGATTCAGCGTCCTAATCCAGCATGCGAGCGGAAGGCAGGTCTTGGGAGTTTCATTAGCGATGGGAGCCAGTGTTTGGGAACGCTAACAGGCGAGCAGGAATTAGACGCTAAGCCAGCGAGACCTTGGACCGCAGTGTGTGAAAACAGGGGGCTGATATGGATATAAAGCCTTGATCAATGCAAATATTTCTTCAAGACTTGAAGACTCCAAGTCCTCATGAATTTCTTAAAAGGTTTATTTGATACGATTCTGGGAAAGTATTCTCCCTTCATCCTTCCAGCCGCCCTCCTCTCCCTCTCAAAAACCCTGATACTATTCTTCTGGCCGTGAGACATATAATGACTTCCTGCTTCAAGGTGAAAGGATTAGAGTTCAGCCGAGGCTACAGTTTTCACAGAATCATGAGGACTTTGAGAAGAAGCTGATTGAAGCATCCATTATTCAGAGATGCTTACCCCTTCCTTCCTGGTTTACTACACTGTTCATCAGCCACCCCTTCAGGTGATTACTTCACAGATGCTCAGCTGTCATTTATAAATAGTGGAGAATGTACTGTATAAATAATGCATGGCACAACAAGAGGACATTTGTCTTGTTAGGCATGCATTATGGAGTAAGCAGAGATAAGAAGCTGTGCGCTATTTCGTTCCGCAGCTGTTGTTTGTGTTAGCACTTTATTTGACTCGGTGGGTTGCGCCACTGCTACGCTAACGTTCTGTACTAACCTGTACTACACTGGTGCTCCCCCACCATGCCTGCAGAGCAGACAGCTCAGGGGTGGCCCTCATCCTTTAACACACCTTGGCCTTGGGAAGAGACGGCTGTGGCCATCAGAGTCTCGGAAAAACACCACGCAATCAGGGACAGACATTTCACATGCTGAATGAGTTGAGGAGTCTCTCGCTCTCGCTCTCTCTTTCTCCGAGTCTTCTCTCTAACACTGAGTGATGACAGGGATGCTAATAAACTGCTGAGAAGACGTACAGTACCCCATCAGATGAACCTGACTCTCTTTCATCTAAACAACAAGCCTTTCACTCACCCCCCCAACTACACTACATTGAGGAATGTGTATGGGCCATTCACTCACTCACTACCTACTAGAGAGGGAGCAGAAAATAACACCAGTGTTAGGCTTGATAGAAATATGGCAAGCTTTATGGGCTATAGGATCTTCATCATATGATAGAACAGTTTAAGAGGAAGACAATAGATCATTCACAGAGAGTGGGATTACATGTTATACAAGGTGTACGTATGTGCCCACCATTTTAAAGCAGATACAGGGGTCCATTAAGGTTCACCATTTGGGACAGATGGACCAGGGACAACACCAGTTCATACATGACACATCGTGTCCAGAGAGATTCATAAAATCAAATATCTGGCAATACAGAAACCACACTGGGACATTTGTTTCCCCAGGTCTGCAGAGAGACTCTGTAATAGGACATCTGGCCTTGTTGTGACTGCTGTCAATACTGACGCCAGCCACCTGTGGCCCTCGCTCCCACAAGCATTTCAACTAAATTTGTAGGCAGAAAGAGAGGACGATCCATCTTTGTGACAGATAGAAATTGTGAAAAATACCTGTCTTAGACAGGGAACATCCATAAGAGCTGAATGCAGATGTCCAAAATCAGCTTTTTCAGGTTGTCATCTGTACCAATGATAGATTGAGACATCAACTAAATGTGCAAATCCACTCCTACCACAAATATAGTATTGGACTGCTCTACATGTTTTTAAACTACCAGAATGTATATATAAAGTGTGATTTTAAAGGAGATATCCTTATTTTTCTCCCACGTTGTGGAAGCTTGGCGAATTACAACAGGCTATTTTAAAACAATTCTCCCCCTTCCCTCCCCCGACCCCTTTCTCAACAAGCCTAAAGTCACTCCCCCTTTGTACGGTCTCTCCCTTTTGTTCCAAAACGTGTGGATTTGTTTACATAGACATAGCTAGCCAGCCATTTCATACGGCTACAGCAAAACCAGCAGTCCACTAGCTAACCACTGGACACACAATGTCGGGTGATGAGGTGAAATATAACGTTAAACCATTTCGCAACGTTGTACTTTCAATTTGTCAACTTTCTGTGATGTGTTCTGTCAGTTCCTTTGCTAGCCTTGCTAATGTTTGATAAACCACAGCTAGTTTGACACTATTGCAGCTGTAGCTATATACAGTGCCTTGCGAAAGTATTCGGCCCCCTTGAACTTTGCGACCTTTTGCCACATTTCAGGCTTCAAACATAAAGATATAAAACTGTATTTTTTTGTGAAGAATCAACAACAAGTGGGACACAATCATGAAGTGGAACGACATTTATTGGATATTTCAAACTTTAACAAATCAAAAACTGAAAAATTGGGCGTTCAAAATTATTCAGCCCCCTTAAGTTAATACTTTGTAGCGCCACCTTTTGCTGCGATTACAGCTGTAAGTCGCTTGGGGTATGTCTATCAGTTTTGCACATCGAGAGACTGACATTTTTTCCCATTCCTCCTTGCAAAACAGCTCGAGCTCAGTGAGGTTGGATGGAGAGCATTTGTGAACAGCAGTTTTCAGTTCTTTCCACAGATTCTCGATTGGATTCAGGTCTGGACTTTGACTTGGCCATTATAACACCTGGATATGTTTATTTTTGAACCATTCCATTGTAGATTTTGCTTTATGTTTTGGATCATTGTCTTGTTGGAAGACAAATCTCCGTCCCAGTCTCAGGTCTTTTGCAGACTCCATCAGGTTTTCTTCCAGAATGGTCCTGTATTTGGCTCCATCCATCTTCCCATCAATTTTAACCATCTTCCCTGTCCCTGCTGAAGAAAAGCAGGCCCAAACCATGATGCTGCCACCACCATGTTTGACAGTGGGGATGGTGTGTTCAGCTGTGTTGCTTTTACGCCAAACATAACGTTTTGCATTGTTGCCAAAAAGTTCAATTTTGGTTTCATCTGACCAGAGCACCTTCTTCCACATGTTTGGTGTGTCTCCCAGGTGGCTTGTGGCAAACTATAAACTGCACTTTTTATGGATATCTTTAAGAAATGGCTTTCTTCTTGCCACTCTTCCATAAAGGCCAGATTTGTGCAATATACAACTGATTGTTGTCCTATGGACAGAGTCTCCCACCTCAGCTGTAGATCTCTGCAGTTCATCCAGAGTGATCATGGGCCTCTTGGCTGCATCTCTGATCAGTCTTCTCCTTGTATGAGCTGAAAGTTTAGAGGGACGGCCAGGTCTTGGTAGATTTGCAGTGGTCTGATACTCCTTCCATTTCAATATTATCTTTATGTTTGAAGCCTGAAATGTGGCAAAAGGTCGCAAAGTTCAAGGGGGCCGAATACTTTCGCAAGGCACTGTATAGAAATAGATATAGGGAAGGTAATCAAGGAGGTGATGGAGTCCAGGTGAGTGTCATGAGGCGCAGATGCACGAGATGATGGTGACAGGTGTGTGAGATGATGGTGACAGGTGTGTGAGATGATGGTGACAGGTGTGCGGGATAATCAAAAGCCTGATGACCTAGAGGCCGGAGAGAGAGTATACGTGACTCAACTGTGTCAAATTGTTTTGTAATAGCCAATGCATGTAAGAAAGTATCTCACATAGCAGGACATCTAACGTGATTCAATGTATGCGCAGGTTGTGTTGGACCATGTTGATGGCAGTCAGACTAGCAGGGCAAGAGGCAAGGGTAAAGGAGGAGCCATGGGCAGAGGATGGACAGGCAGAGGAAGGCAGCAGAGAGACAGAAATTAGGATGAGGAGAGGCTTTTTGCTCTCCTCGGTGAAAGGATGGCTGACACACAGGTTTGTATAATGTTAAAAAAATGCCTATATATTTAACAAAAATAAATATTTTCTTTAATAATTAACATACGAACATATTACATTCAATAGAAACATGATCTAGTTTGTTCAATGTGCACTAGATATTTGTTTTTGAATTGACTTTGAATTAATAGTAAACCTTGACCATACATATGAGAAATACCTTTAGTGGAGTGTGGAGAGAAACATCACATTCAGCCTTACTGATAATAGGCTACAGTGCGAAGAGAAAGTATGTGAACCCTTTAGAATCACCTGGATTTCTGCATAAATTGGTAATAAAAGTCACAACAAAAGACAAACACAGTCTGCTTAAAATAACACACAATTATCATTTTTCATGTCTTTATTGAACACACCGTGTAAACATTCACAGTGCAGGTTGGAAAAAGTATGTGAACCCTTGGATTTAATAACTAACCCTCCGTTGGCAGCAATAACCTTAACCAACTGTTTTCTTTAGTTAAATTAAGGATCAGACCTGCAAAACGGTCAGGAGGAATTTTGGACCATTCCTCTTCACAAAACGGTTTCAGTTCCACAATATTCTTGGGATGTCTGGTGTGAACCGGTCTCTTGAGGTCGTGCCACAGCATCTCAGTCGGGTTGAGGTCAGGACTGACTGGGCCACTCCAGAAGGCGTATTTTCTTCTGTTGAAGACATTCTGTTGTTGATTTACTTCTGCCTTTTGGGTTGTTGTCCTGTTGCATTACCTAACTTATGTTGAGCTTCAATTGGTGGACAGACTTAGTCTCCTGCAAAACATCTTGATTAACTTGGGAATTCATTTTTCTGTTAATGATAGCAAGCTCTCCAGGCCCTGAGGAGGCAAAGAAGCCCCAAACCATGATGGTCCCTCTACCATAGTTTACAGTTGGGATGAGGTTATGATGTTGGTGTGCTGTGGTGGTGTTGCAGACTCTGGGGCCTTTCAGAACAGGTGAAAATATAATGAGATCATGTGACAGATCATGTGACACTTAGATTTCACACAGGTGGACTTTATTTGATTAATTATGTGACTTTGAAGGTAATTGGTTGCACCAGATCTTATTTAGGGGCTTCATAGCAAAGGGGGTAAATACATATGCACACACCACTTTTCCGTTTGTGATATTTTAGAATTTTTTGAAACAAGTAATTAAAAAAAAAACTATTTTGTGTATGTCCATTGCATGAAATCCAAATAAAAATCTATTTACATTACAGGTTGTAACGCAACAAAATAGGAAAAACGCCAGGGGGGGATGAATACTTTTGCAAGGCACTGTACCCCTGGACAAATGAACTCAATTACATATTTAAAGTGGTAATCAGCAAGTCGTCCATGACCCCAGGCTTCCCCGCGCTTCTTGTGTTGTTTATATATTCAATCTATGGTTGTGAGTGGGAGAGAGCAAAGATGTGAGAGAGAGCACTTGGGCATGAGGGAAAGGAAAGGGAAATGGGATACCTAGCCAGTTGCACAACTGAACGCCTTCAACTGAAATGAGCGTGCATGAGCGTGCGTTAGAGAGGTAGAATGTAAACAGTAGAGTAGCTAGTTGTAGATAAACAGTTGTGGTAGCAGGGACAACATATTCAGAATTGTTCTACTGAACAAGTATCAGCATCATTAGTATTGGATCTGCATCAACTCGAGCCGAAAAGAGAAGTGAGAAAAAGAGGTAAGTGTTGGGCTTCGTTCAAAATGAAATAACAAAAGAAGAGGTGCGACCTGAGGGTCGCAGACAACTAATTCAATGTGAACATGATCAAACACAAGTTAACCCTTAGGTTCCAAAAACAATGGTCAACTGATAAATGGCTAAAACAGAAACTCGGAATTTAACAAGATCAAAAACACCTATGATCCAAAACCTTGTGTCACTTGTCACCTAACGAGAAATAAAAGGTGTGTGCCAGCCCAGACATAACTGTTACGTTCTGACCTTAGTTCCTTTGTTTTTGTTTTAGTATGGTCAGGGCGTGAGTTGGGTGGGTTGTCTATGTTAGTTTGTCTATGATTTTCTATTTCTGTGTTTGGCCTGGTATGGTTCTCAATCAGAAGCAGCTGTCAATCGTTGTCCCTGATTGAAAACCATATTTAGGTAGCCTGTTTTCAATTGTGTTTTGTGGGTGGTTATTTTCAGTCTTTGTGTGTCTGCACCAGACAGAACTGTTTTGGTTGTTTCTTTGTTGTTTGTTATTCAGTGTTCAATTTTCATTAAATAAGATGAACACTTACCACGCTGCGCTTTGGCCCTCCTCTCCTTCCCCAGACGACAAGCGTTACAATAATACACACCCCTAGAGGCAGGTAGAGCCCCAAGAACACAGGGATGGGAGGATTAGAGGAGGGTAAAGAGGCCAACAATATATTTTAATAGAGCTATGGCTCACAGGTGGTCTGGGTAAGACGAAGCAGCATAGGTGAATCAATGGATCTAGCTGTGTAAAGACCTCTATAGATTTAATCTGAACTAACTGTTTAAAGGCCCACTGTCATCACATCGTCATCCCATTCAAATGAGCTCACCATGTAAATAAAAATAGGGTTTAGGTGTGCAGCAAGGGGGTTTGGGGAGGGGGATGGTCTGCTCTGTGTGTTTCAATAGGCTAGAATCACATTGTCACTCTTTATTTTGTCTTCTAAACCAATGAATAGTTTGCAAGTTGGGACGTGCGGTCAATTTTTGTGAAGAGCCATTTAGGAGGAGCTGCTTGGCAAATTGAATGGGGTGATCATGTGATGACGGTGGGCCTTTAATAAAGTAATGTAATCTCCAAAGTAAGTCCATGTTTATAGAGAAAAGTAAACCTAAGAAAATGGTCTGGCACTGTAGGCCCTCTGCACAGCATAAGGATATTTAGATCAATGCACATTTCATCCCATTCCTTCACTACATGTATGCCAGCCAGCCATGGAGCTTAAGCTGTCCATGTGTATGTTCTGTGCTTCTACATTAGCAGTGCTTGCTCTTTGGGGTTTTAGGCTGGGTTTCTGTATAGCACTTTGTGACATCTGCTGATATAAAAAGGGCTTCATAGATACATTTGATTGATTGATTGATTCCTGTGATCAGTCTCTGTGTGTAGCCTGGTACAGTACATGGAGAAAATGCTGCATCAGTTTTGGGGTTGGGACTGGGAGGCAGGCAGGGAGGTCTTCTAGTTGCTTGAAAGTGGAGGTGTCTTAAGAGAGGTCTAGCAGCAGGGATCTTTAGAGATGCTCATATTCATCAGGCTAAATAGAAGTGATAAAACATAACAAAAAAAGTATATTTACTGAATAAGATCTGTACAATACTGGCAATACACATATAGGGTGATAATGTCTCTAAAAATGTCCGTGTCGCCTGTTTTCGCCTTCTGTTGCCTCAATGGTGCTCCTATCTAGCTCAACCACTACGGGCTCCTCCAGAAACTCATCCCTCCTTTAGAGAAAGACAGTCAGTTATACTCCAAGTGCTGAATACTAGAGCAAGAGACATGACAGTACCATATATACACCGCCACATAGGCTACTCAAAGAAGGCAGGCACAAAGAGAGGGACACAAAAACACAGAAACCAACCGTAAATGATGCACACTCAAGAAAGCTCAGGCTAACCAATAACTATCATTGAATGGAACAGGAAAAATATATTTAGCTATTCTCATGTTGAAATGAAGCATGTGTTGTCACCTATCTGACAGTGTGGTGCTGGATGCCATTGCAATGCTTGATAAAGCAGGAAGCGGTAACACTTTCCTTGGAGTGGATTGTGGTGGAGCCATTATTATATCACACATGTCACATTATATCTAGCTAGCTAGATTGCTAGTGTATGTCACCTAGCTAGTGCACATGTTTGAACCTAGCTAGTGCACATGCTTGTCATGTCTCTGCCATGCTATATAATGTTAGCTAGCTAGCTAACATTGTTTCAGTAATAATAACTTGGAAGTCTCAAAAAGGCGAGGCAACTATACTGCCAAGTACCATTACAGCTGGTAGTGTTACAGCCGAGTGCCATGACAGTTCTATCACTCTCAAACAGAGAAATGTACATGAAACATTAGCTAGCCGCCAATGCGAAATGTAAGTAGGTTCAAAATGACCATGACTCTCAAAAACACACATGCTTATGTCAATATCCTGACTGGTTTTAGATCGCAAATACCATGTACTGTACACCTGAGTTATTTATCAAGACAGCCAGATAATTTAGACAGCATAAAGCTAACCCAGATTTTTCCATTCACAAACATCACAGCTAGCTAGCTGGTGCCACATCTTGTTAACGTAAACTCACTCACTTTTGCACATCGCCTTGGTCCGTACAATTGACCTTATTTTAGCGCCCCAAAAACACAATACTTCCAGATCAACTGTAATGTCAATACCATTGTAAAGCACAATTTCTCCCCTTTCCAACAGAATCAATTACATGACCTAAACGCTGCCCATTTCTGCATAATTCAACAAGACAATGAGCCCCGTCGGGTCTTTTTCAAAATGTCAGGTGGGGAAGTGAAACTAATGCGTGATAGTGAGAAGGAGAGATGTTGTGTGGGAAAATTGCTTTTTTTCACTCGATCTGTCCAACTTATCACCTTATCGCCTCTAAAATGTAAATGAAACACTATAAAGAGTTTATATAATGTGTCATTACATACCTATTTGAAGGTTTGTGTCGAATTTGAATCGGGTTTTTAGGGCGGTGCTAAAGTGAAGAAGTAAACAGCGGCTTTGAGAAAGATGATCGCATGCAATGATGATGCAAAAAAATGACTATGTATCCCTCTTATCCCCGTCACTGTCCACTTCTTGTTTTTAAATGATGAGAGAAGTGCCACACCTGGTGGAGAGAGATGTACGTTACGACATGACACGTCAAGATGTAACGGAGTGTCAGTTTTTTTTTCAACTTTTCTCCAATACTATAGAGCCATTACCATGTCGATCAACGCTTGAATAGAAACATAGTTCACACCCCAGATTTTGAAGTCAACACAGTCACTTCAGTCCCTTTAGTTTTCTTTGTAGCCTCATTTGAATGTTGCGTTTGCGCACATTTGTACGGAATGGGGTGAGTTTACGTAACCTGCCAAGCAGAAAACAGGCCATCTCTGCATCAGACTTCAGCCATAACTTCTCTCCAGCGAATCAAATTGCTACCTATATGTACTCTGGTTTTCCCCCCGAGCCTTATTATTTGGTCGCTTGGCTAAACTATTTTTTTTGGCACCCGTATCCGCAACCGGTGGTGCTGGATGCTTGCCTAAGACATCCGCCATTGTTGATTGTGCTCGGAAGAGGAGGACCACGCCTCCGAGTGACGATAATCAGAGAGATGGTACAAACCCTCCAATTCGAAAACAAGAGCCATACCAACTTTTGTTAACCAATCGGAAAACTGAAAATCTTAATGCAATTTTGTAAGGGCCCAAAGAATTTAATATAATTCCACTATGACGGCAGGTATATTATAGGCAGTTTATGACATTATAATGCAACAAAACTTCTACATAATGCTCCTTTAATGTACTCTATTGTTATGCTAGGAATAGGTTGGTCATACTATGTTCAGACCGTACATACAGGTAACTGCAAAAATAAATAAACGGTTGAGTAAATTAGGGATGCAAAGTATATTAAAAGCAGGTGCTTCTACACAGGTGTGGTTCATGAGTTAATTAAACAATTAACATCCCATCATGCTTAGGGTCATGTATATAAATTCCCAGTTGCCCATTTCTTGGGGCTACCATGGCTAGAAGAAGAGATCTCAGTGACTTTGAAACAGTGGTCTAAAAGGAGAATATGGGGTTTAAAGTGTTTGTGTGTGTGTCTTTGTTTTTGTGTGTCTCAGTGTCTGTCACCAGATCTCAACCCAATTGAACACTTTATCTCAATCCAATTAAATACTCTTTGGCAGTTACCTGTATATATATATATATATATATATATATATATATATATATATATATATAATGAAAGGAGTGTGGGGGTAAACAGACAGGGATATGGTGAATCTCACCTGTTTTACCAGTGTTCTTCATTGAGGTCTTGTTGGAGGACTCTGTGTCAAATCCATCCAGAGTGAGCTCCTGATACTCCATGGACACCTTTGTGTCCTGGTCTACGATGTTGATTGGTGACTGGTTCCTCTGTCTGCATTCTGGGTAGGCTGATGACCAGCCCTCCTCTGGCCCGTACGTACCTAGACCAGAAGAAAGAAACAAAACAATATATATACTATATATACAAAAGTATGTGGACACCCCTTCAAATGAGTGGATTTCAGCAACACCAGTTGCTGACAGATGTATAAAATCGAGCACACAGCCATGCAATCTCAATAGACAAACATTGGCAGTAGAATGGCCTTACTGAAGGGCTCAGTGACTTTAAACGAGGCACCGTCATAGGATGCCTTTCCAACAAGTCAGTTTGTCAAATTTCTGCCCTGCTACAGCTGCCCCGGTCAACTGTAAGTGCTGTTATTGTGAAGTGGAAACATCTAGGAGCAACAATTGCTCAGCCACGAAGTGGTAGGCCACACAAGCTCACAGAACGGGACCGCCGAGTGCTGAAGTGCGCAGCACGTAAAAATAATCTGTCCTCGGTTGCGACACACTACCGAGTTCTAAACTGACTCTGGAAGAAACGTCAGCACAAGAACTGTTCATGAAATGGGTTTCCATACACAAGATCACCATGAGCAATGACAATGGTTGGCTGGAGTGGTGTAAAGCTCGCCAGGCATTGGACTCTGGAGCAGTGGAAATGCGTTCCTTGCAGTGATGAATCACGCTTCACCATCTGGTAGTCCGAAGGATGAATCTGGGTTTGGTGGATGCCAGGAGAACACTACCTGCCCCATTGCATAGTGCCAACTGTAAAGTTTGGTGGAGGAGGAATAATGGTCTGGGATTGTTTTCATGGATTGGGCTAGGCCCCTTAGGTCCAGTGAAGGGAAATCTTAACGCTACAGCATACAATGACGTTCTAGACAATTCTGTGCTTCCAACTTTGTGGTAACAGTTTGGGGAAGACCCTCTCCTGTTTCAGCATGACAATGCCCCCCGTGCACAAAGCGAGGTCCGTAAAGAAATGGTTTGTCGAGATCAGTGTGGAAGAACTTGACTGGCCTGTACAGAGCCCTAATCTCAAACCCATCGAACACCTTTGCGATGAATTGGAACGCCAACTGCGAGCCAGGCCGAGTTGCACCCCCCCACTCTCACCCCCCTATTTGCCCTCAAAACAACCTCAATTCATCGTGGCATGGACTACAAGGTCTCGAAAGCGTTCCACAGGGATGCTGGCCCATGTTGACTCCAATGCTTCCCACAATCAATTTGGCTGGATGTCCTTCGGGTGGTGGACCCTTCTTGATACACAGGGGAAACTGTTGAGCGTGAAAAACCGAGCAGCGTTGCAGTTCTTGACACACTCAAACGTGTGCCTGTGGTAGTTATCATAAAGTAAACAAAGGTACACCTCCTAACAAATGGAGAGGTGAAGGCACTGTGCTCAGAGATTAAACCCCAAACTCTTAGCTGAGTGGCAAGTCCCAAGGCGCGACCAGACACCTCCATATAGAACAGAGTCAAGAGAGGGAGAGGAGCAGGCCGGATGTCATAATTCTGCTGCCACCGCCCTCAGATAAAACAAACAGAGAGACGGACAGAAAGTGAGGGAGGGAAAGAGGGAGAGGACAGGGTCAATGCCATGAAAACAGTGGAGGATGGATAATATAGATAGTCCCTCTCCTCTATCCACAGCAGGCATGGTCTCCTCAGTGTGGGGTCACAGTAAGTTTTCCATAGCCATCCAACCATAAAACACCAGGCCAGCCAAGTGAAATCAAGTGATTATTTTGTATCCAGTGAAGGGGAATTAATTTGGTTGTGGATAACACACTATAAAAAAACACATTTCAACAAAGGCATACATATCCCAACAACATATCAATATACTGTACAATATCATTCAACTGATTCAGTGTATTGAACAGCACCCTGGCCCATACCCATAAACATTCAACTTCATTGATTTTAAATTCAGAACAACTTTAGATATTAGCAACTACATAATATTAGTGTACATAATAATTGGAAGCATGAGCAAAATATCAGCGTCATCACAATGAGAAACAACATCTCTCTCTGTTCCTATCTCTAAACACAAACTCAGATTGCACGGGATGTCTCGTTTAATTTATTATGCAAGGAACTTAGAAATCAATCGTTTAACCTTAAACAATGATTACAACTGCACAACACACTGTATGCAGCATTTGATTTAAAACGGGCATACAGTACAGTCATATCATATTCTTATCTCCAATAAATATGCTTCATTGTGTCCTAACCTTGAGTACTATTGACTTTCCCCTGCAGTATGTCCTCCTGTTCTCTCTCTACAGCAGTGGTAGGCAACTAGATTTAGCCGTGGGCTGATTTTTGTCAGAGTGGATGGTCGGGGGCCGGAACATTTACACTGCAAAATGACCACAACTAAGCCCAAAAAGAGATTGTATTTGAAAATAAGAATCATTTCATACCTTGAGACACGATCACGTCTTTTTTTTATTAGTGGGAATACTTGGGAACAGATTTCCTAAATTAAACTCATTTTAGCAAAATTCTTGGTGATTTTACAGTGTTTTTTTTATCCCCCAAATGTTTAAAAAGTAAACATGAAAAAAAAATGGTGGGCCCCAAAAAATCACTTGCCGACCCCTGCTCTACAGTCTAGGCTTTGGATGCCCTCTGTCCTAAGGATGGAAGAAAGGAAGGGGCAGGGCCCACTCCCTCTCACTCTGCCCACTCCTACTACCCCCTATATCCGCATCATAAACACTTGGGCTAAAGTGCACCCTTAATTGAAAGCATCATCTGCGCTACCGGGGTTCTAAAATGAATTTGTCTATGATTACTCATGCCCTGCGCGCGTCCGGTGCGTTTGGTAATGTCTATTTCATTGAATTAGGAAGCATCCTCTTCTCCTGCTCCCTATCCTAGCCTTGGGGTGTATTGATTTGAGAGGTCTGGGTTTCATATAGGAGAGCGCAGGGTATGGATCCAGGCAGCCGTGGCCTGGTAATGAATGCAGTGGAGAGCTGGTATGAAGCCATTAGTCATTGCTTTAATGCGGCTAGGAACTAAAACCATCAGCATGCCATCAGGTGTCACATCAACATTGCGTTACCCTCTGACCTCCGCCTCCCAGAGATGAATCGCGTACTATGTCCCTCTTTTCACTTAAAGCTGCAATGTGTAACTTTTTGGGCTGCCCGACCAAATTCACATAGAAATGAGAGTTATAGATCTGTCATTCTCCTTGAAAGCAAGTCTAAGAAGTGGTCGATCTGTTCTATATGTATTATTTCTATGCTTTGGCTTCAAACAGCTGAAGATATAATCTTTTTGGTTTTGGAAAATATATTTTAGATAGTACAATGATTCTCTAAACTATACTTGCTTGTTTTGTCACAAACTGAAATTAGGCAAACTATTAGATTATTATGTTAGCAAAGAGGAAATGGATGAGCGATTTCTCCATTAGTGCACCTTAAAATGTTCACTAACTGGACTTCAACGGGGTATGTACTCTACTTATATCTCTCTGGGGACAGTTAAGCCTTGTAGTTTATGTTATAGTGAAAGGAATGGATTGAGAATCACAGAAAAATATTTAGTAGGCTTGTGAGAGATAGGAGGCCAATATATCTGACGAACTATAGTCACCATAAGAGAGAGAGGATGGAGGGATGAAGGAAAAAACAGAGAAGGCCACCTGAATGAGAAGAGGGCCATATTGACACTAGAAGAGTGAATTTCCCTGTTTCCTATAAATATGAACACTGTATATCACACTCACAGAGTGGAGGGGTAATACATACTGATCTCCCTGACAACCAGGCACAAGGCAGAAGCATAATCAGAAAAAAATGGCTTGCGACATGCATAATCATATACTCAGGTCAACAGGGAGAGGGTTTTAGATTTCTAATGTTTCATTCATTTTTCATGGCCATTTGTCTGTGATTCTTTGGAGAGCATGCACATTTTATTTCAGCGAATTATGAATACCATAAATACACCTTTATGGTGCTTTCACCCTCCAGGGACTTGAGGCTTTTCAGTCAATTAAGAGCGATTTCTTCAACAGCCTCAGCGCTTGCGACCTTGCTCATTTCATATTGAAAAACTGCCATATTCCAATTGTCTGCATAAACAAAACCATAATTGTGTGAGGCTGCTTAAAGAGCACAATTATGAAACGTTTGCCCAAAGACAGCATTGTTACACAAAAGCAAACACACCTTAGGGGGAATTTGCCTTTGGAAAAAATATGCCATTCTCCAAGGAACAGAACAAAGCACAAAAGGATGTTATGCAGAAAAGCATTTTGTCGAAATAACATTGGAGAACAAGGCTCCACACTTCAAACTCCCACCCGTTTTTCCAGGACCTATTTCAGGAAGCTCTATGGTCCTCTCTTAGAGCCGTGATTCCATCAAGATTAGTGGGAAATGGCAGAAATCAATGCTATGAGAAGTCTGCTGGTATTTTAGTGATCTCTGCCTTGCCAGGAAAGGCCCAATTGAGTCAGTCAAGGTATTATATGTAATCTCCCAGTGCAGCCATCACGAGAGAAGCCCCTCTCAAATCCTCTACACCTGGAGGACAGAGGAAAATACACAGCCTACTGCACCCTCTCCAACAACACCTATTACAATGGCTACCACTGTAACCAATTCCGCAAGGTAAATTTGAACTGAGAGAGAGAGAGAGAGAGAGAGAGAGAGAGAGAGAGAGAGAGAGAGAGAGAGAGAGAGAGAGAGAGAGAGAGAGAATATATACAGTGGGAAGAAAAAGTATGTGAACCCTTTAGAATCACCTGGATTTCTGCATAAATCTGATCTGATCTTCATCTAAGTCACAACAATAGACAAACACAGTCTGCTTAAACTAATAACACACAAGCAATTATCTTTTTATTGTCTTTGTTGAACACACCGTGTAAACATTCACAGTGCAGGTTGGGAAAAGTATGTGAACCCTTGGATTTAATAACTGGTTGACCCTCCTTTGGCAGCAATAAACTCAGCCAAATGTTTTCTGTAGTTGCAGATCAAACCTGCAAAACGTCCAGGAGGAATTTTGGACCATTCCTCTTTATAAAACTGTTTCAGTTCCACAATATTCTTGGAATGTCCGGTGTGAACAGCTCTCTTGAGGTCGTGCCACAGCATCTCGGGTTGAGGTCAGGACTGACTAGGCAACTCCAGAAGGTGTATTTTCTTCTGTTGAAGCCATTCTGTTGTTGATTTACTTCTGCCTTTTGGGTTGTTGTCCTGTTGCATTACCTAACTTTTGTTGAGCTTACATTCTCCTACAAAACATCTTGATAAACTTGGGAATTCATTTTTCCGTCGATGATAGCAAGCTTTCCAGGCCCTGAGGCAGCAAAGCAGCCCCAAACCATCATGCTCCCTCCACCATAGTTTACAGCTGGGATGAGGTTTTGCTGTTGGTGTGCTGTGATTTTGTTTCTCCGCACATAGTCTTGTGTGTTCCTTCCAAACAACACAACTTTAGTTTCATCTGTCCACAGAATATTTAATATCCAGGTGCTCTTTTGTGAACTTCAGACGTGTAGCAATGTTTTTTTGGACAGCAGTGGCTTCTTCCATGGTGTCCTCCCATGAACACCATTCTTGTTTAGTGTTTTACGTATTGTAGACTCGTCAAAAGAGATGTTAGTATTTTCCAGAGATTTATGTAACTCTTTAACTGACACTCTAGGATTCTTCTTAACCTCATTGAGCATTCTGTGCTGTGCTCTTGCAGTCATCTTTGCAGGACGGACACTCCTAGGGAGAGTAGCAACAGTGCTGAAATTTCTCCATTTATAGACAATTTGTCTTACCGTTGTCATGACGTTGCCCTCTTTGGGTACAGCGAGCACCATCCCCTGCTCTCTGCTTCTACAACCAGACTGCTGTGGTCAGAGAGAGGTCGTAAATTCCTGAGGAGAAGACCCTGCCTCATGGCCACACAGTATAAGAGAGAGTGAGTTTTCATAGAGAACAAAGGAATTTCTTCCACCTCACAGAACTTGAGGTTCGAACAAATTTCATGTTCCGGAGAAGGTATAAAAGATCGGTGAAGAATCCAGCTACGAAATGGTCCGTTTGTTACAACTTGGGGAAGCTCATCAGAGACGGTGTGGCCACATTACCATAACGCTGTTTATATAATAGCCTCAGATATGAGGTTTACATCTAATTGCTGTATAAGATGAATGAGTGAGTATGATACTGTTTGTTATAATGTGATTTTGGACTGTTTAATGAAGGAAACTCCAATTCCCTTTTGAGTTTAACTAAATCAGAGGACTGCCCCTGAGCCCAGTTAGGAAAAGGCATCCTGGGACAGCCCCTTTTCTGCAATTCCGAATAAAACCCAACTTTAAGAAATTCTCAAGTAGACCATGCTTTCCTCCATTACAAGGGGACAAAGGTTGTAGACCATTGCTGAATCTTTTAACCATACCACGTGGTTAAACTCTTAGACTATCGATACCGACAGAATAAGAACAAGTCTTTGATATTAATTACTAGTCTGCAGCTATTAATTCGGTATCATTGAACGCGAAGAACGACAACCACCAAAACATCCATTCTACAACAACATGAATGAATGTCACTCTGACTAACCACTATAACCGCGACAGAGACCGAGAGACAAATCTACAAAAGAAACAAACTTTTCAACAGCGATCAAGACGACACACTGAGCGTAAATATATATATTGATTGCAATTGTTCCCGAATGAGTGAGCGTTCATGTATAAAGGATTAGCATTTCAATTGTTATAATTATCAACTTTGTAGTGTCTCATCTCAGTTGACCACCACTTCCGGTTTAGCCCACTAGGGCACATTCTCCTATAATTTCTTGTAACCGTATTTACCTTGTTGTTTTTTTTATGCATTTCTGTGAATTACTTAGTTAGTAAAAAAAATCAAGGATTTAAGACAATTGATGTATGGATGACTCATAGTGAAGACTGGGTTTGTGCATATAACCAACAATTTATGACGTTTGGAATGAGACTAACGTGAGGTAAAATAAATAATTCATTAATCAGAAGACTATTGATCAGATATGAAAATATCTGAAAGGTTATATTGGGAAATTATAACTTTGTTATCTGAATATTTTCCTTGGTGCCCCGACTTCCTAGTTAATTACGGTTACATGACTAATCAGTTTGATCGCGTAATACTAATTACAGAGAATCTTTGATAAAAAACTAAGTCTTCAATGTAATGATAGTAAAGACACGACACCGTGGACTGACTTTTAGAGATACTTTTGTAACCCTTTCCAGCTTTATGCAAGGCAACAATTCTTAATCTTAGGTCTTCTGGGATCTCTTTTGTTCGAGGCATGGTTCACATCAGGCAATGCTTCTTGTGAATAGCAAACTAATTTTGAGTGTTTTTTTTACGGGGCTGGGCAACTCGAACCAAAATCTCCAATCTCGTCTCATTGATTCGACTCCAGGTTAGTTGACTCCTGACTCCAATTAGTTTTTGGAGAAGTCATTAGCCTAGGGGTTCACATACTTTTTCCAACCTACACTGTGAATGTTTAAATTATGTATTCAATATAGACAAGAAAAATAAAGTAATTTGTGTGTTATTAGTTTAAGCACACTGTGTTTGTCTCTATGAGCCACTGCTGCCCCAATGAAGGAGAGGTGGAGAATGTTGTTGTCAGTGGTGGCATTAGAGGTTGCTCGTAAAACATGCCTTGTGGCCATAAAATGCACTATCACATAGGTGTCAAGAAGACCTGACATTTCCCAGCTTTATGGAATGAGGCTTTAATAAGCTAGTGAAGGGAATTACAGCAGCAGACAATGATTAGGTGATGACAATCAAAGAAAACAGGACTGTGTATAAGTGAGTCAACTGGGAAAGGTTGACAACTCAAAAAAACATGCTCTGGAATTTGTAAATCATTATATTAATGCAGTTCCGGTCAAATCCGTCAACAGATGATGTGCAGGCGGCTGCATACCCCTTTCTCACCACCATGCCTCTCGACCTCCATTACACATCTCTGAGCAAACTATCATTATCATTGACGGATGTCCTTGGGTTATTAAATTCACATTATGCGTTTACAATGGGAGTCATATATTGAGGAATAAAACGTAGCCGAATCGGCTAAATCTATTTCCCTAGATGGCCTAAACAGCCCTCATACATCCCTCTAGCTGCTCACACACTGACTCCTCTCACCTTGGGTACAGGGACTATTCCCAGACAGTGGGATGTGTTAGTCAGACCCGTGGACATATGGGGGGAAAACGGGATGTCTGCTGGGCTGTCCTGCCACTCAGCCTTAATTAGAGATGTCGTGTGTGTGTGTGTGTGTGTGTGTGTGTGTGTGTGTGTGTGTGTGTGTGTGTGTGTGTGTGTGTGTGTGTGTGTGTGTGTGTGTGTGGAGAGTGCCGCAGCATCCACAGTGCTAGCGGATCCTTGACAGGCCCCTTAAGCATGTAAGGATGCTGTCACAGTCTATTCCACAGCTGTCCCCTGCTCTGCTTCGCATCAAACATCCTTATGGCCTCAATACACACACTATAACGTACTGTGCACATCCTCACACATACCCAAACACAAAACCCAATACACCGTATACCCCAGAATACAGCCACACATGAATAAACACAGACTTATAGAGAGTACACATGTGCAGAGAGACAATACAAACTGATTTCACACTTCCCCCACTCATTTTCACTACTCCATCAATACACGCGTTAATCCTATCTGACCATTCAACCGAGCATGAACAGATTGAAAAACAGCCACACAGAAAGATACTCCCACAAAAAATGGACTAAAACAAACACGCATACACCGATTCCGTAGGAAAATATCCCACTTCCCTCACACAATGCTATTTTCACCCCATCCTTCCCCATCCAGCCCAACCAATAATGTAATTTGGGAGTGGATATACAGTGTCTCTCTGGGAAAAACAGAGTAACACACACTGAGGCCAAATTAAGGAAAGGAAACACAGAACTAGTTTCAATCATCTCCACTACACCACTGTCTACTAAACCCTTATCAGCACAGCATGAATAATGATATCACTTCATATTATACACATATTTTACCAGGCAATCTAAGACAATTGTGCTGTGTCAACAGGAATATAGGCTATTCAATTCTGAATCGAAGTGAGGGTCTTGCCTTACGCCTCTACCCCTAGAATATCCTCTTTCTCTAGCTCAGCAGTGGGCACAATAGTCAGTGAATGTGAGCAGAATGTGAGCAGTTAGTGACGTTATGCTTGTGTTTCTGTGCTCCTTTCTTCAGTGGCTCGAGTCATTAAGTTGATGTAACATATTCTCCTCCCCGGTAGACTTTGTGCTTTGACTGAGACGAAAGATGCCATTTATCTTCTTAAGCTTCCTGTCATTGCGTTCGAAGCTGCGCTTGTTTCACCATCTCCATATTCCTTCACTTAGAACAACCAGAGATGAATGCAGCCAAATCAGGCTTGCAAATGAATACATCATTTATTCACAAACCGCTAGGTTCATTTGGTCTTTTTTTAGCTACAATCATGGGCAGTAACGAGTGCCAAGCAAATCACTGTGATAGTGGTGCTAGCGGTTGGTGAAAACAGCAGTAGTGTTGCTGTAGATGTAGACGATGATGATGATGATGATGACAACAGTAATGACAATTATGCTGATGACGATGACAGTGAAGGTCACTGTTCGCCTGCCTGGTCTGGCTGATAGAGAACTAACGTGGATTTGTTTTGGGGTTGCTTTTCATAAGCTAATTCATTGCCTTTAATTAGGCATGCTCTCAATGATTGACAGTCCATGCTTTTGAGTGATACTTTGTGTGTTGCGATTCTGTTGTTTATTTATGTTCATCCATTTCAAGTTGTTCCATGGCATGCATTTATTAAATATATATCAAGCTAAAACTAAAGTGTGAAAACAGGCACAGATTAATTTGGTTTGATTTTACTTGTTACTTTGAAAAATGAATTATTGGTCTTGATTTTTTTAATATTTTGGCGAACCAGCTTTTGCCCCAGTAATGTCTAAGTTCTTTAGGTCCATGCCTGATTTAAAGTCTACTGCTTGGCATGGAGGGTCCATGTCTCTTATACGAGGGTCCATGTCTCTCTCCAGAGCTCCTGCCTGAAATTGATGATGGGATAAAGGTCAAAGAGCACAAGGTCACGTTCCTGACACCACCCAGCCAGCAGACAGTTACTGTAGGCCAGCACTCTGGGTACCTGTGATCTGTATTGACCTAGCCCAGCAGTATCGGTTGACCTTCCTGCCTGTCTGACAACACCTGCTCCCAATATATGAGCTCTTTCTCTCTCTGTGTGTGTGTGTGTGTGTGTGTGTGTGTGTGTGTGTGTGTGTGTGTGTGTGTGTGTGTGTGTGTGTGTGTGTGTGTGTGTGTGTGTGTGTGTGTGTTTGAGAGACTGCAGCACATGTGTGCATGAAACAATAGTGATGGCATACATTGTCAAAGAAAAATGGCATGATTTGCAATTTCCATGGCAACAGATCATAATCATTTGACCTTGCCAGTGGTTGCATTTCTGTTTGCTTTTGTGTTATTATTTCTGAATTGTTCCATTGTCCCATCCTTTTCTTTTCTTGCGATAAATACAATATAATGAAAGACCCTTGAGCGAAGAAGGAAAAATCTAATTCTAGCAATACTTCAAAGAGATTTAACCAAGTAAGAGGAGGGGGGAGAAGCAGGAAGAATCAGAATGGGAGGAGGGACATAAAGATATCCAGCAATAGAGTGCCTGTGGCAAGATCCCATCTTCTGCAACAACAGAAAAAAGGGACAGTTTCCAAGTTCAAAGTTATTTCCTCACTGCCACCACAATACCAGAGGATAAGAACATCAAATCACAATTGTGGCTACTAAAATATAATGTAAAGACCTCAAATGAAGACACTGGTTTAACAATTGGCTGTTCTTTGTTGTCATACAGAGTACTAATGCTTTTCTGGTGTGAGTGGACATTGTCAGAGAGTGGCTGGGTTGTGGAACTCATTTATTGGCTTAATTGACATCTATTCATTAGCCCTATAGCCCCTCTTCCTCTCCCTCTAGCCTTTAACAAGTTAGGCGTTCGCTATGGCAACCACAAATCTCCTGACAACCAGACTCCGCTGTTCTGTTATCCCTGCAACGTGACACTGTGCAATGTGTTACTTTCAGAAGGCTCTCTAAACTACACACATTCTGTGTGCCTCCATATCCCGGAGAGATGGGGCTGACAAAAGGCCCCTTCCCCAGTGCAGGGATAAAAGGATACAGGCATTAGATGTAATGGCTCATCTATTATGAAATGACACTCACACCTCTCTATCTCACCTGCTTTCCTCTCAGCCTTCATACCGAGAAGGTCCTCCTAAGCCTCCTCCACACACTGCAACACCCACCCATCCACGCAACACACACATACCCATTTTCAACCACTGCGGATATCAGTTTTTAATTTGCCTCGTCTCTTCAGATCCCTGTATCTGTTGTCGGTTGGATGGGAGAGGGGGAGGGAGAGGGAGAAGGGGAGTTTAGAGGAGAGAGGTAAGGGTAGTGCAGCAGTCGTGGCTGATTGGCTCCCCTCTGCCTCTTTTATTGGGACTGTTCCCTCCCAGGGGAGCGCTGCTGGCCCTCTCCTAAAGCTGCAGCCCAAAATTACAGCAGACCTTACGGCCTCCACTCTAGACAGACACCCAGACAGACAGACAGTAATACGGGGGATGGTCCCAACTCAGATCCCCATTGATTGAGTGATTTTAATGGAAAGATACAAGCTGCTCTAGATTCCAGAGTCATTCCGTTTCGTCCAGCCTCCCTCCACCTCTGTCCGTATTGCTTTATATTCTGAGGTGTCCGGCAGTGTTTTTCTGACCGACATGGTGAAAGCAACCTGTTGTTTTTCTCTCCCCCACTACGCTGTGTTCTGTATTGATGGCACAAATAATACATTCAAGGGCAGCACCTGCCTTCCATCTGCCTGCTAAGGCAGGGGATGAGCACGTTAAGCCACAGTTTCTATTACTGCTGTTGTTCTTCGCTCGGCGCCATGAAAGTTTTGCGGTTCTGAAAGTCGATCGTCCTCTCCTTTACTAACTGTGACCTCTGCTTGCATGGCACGCTGTGGATGGGTATGTGTGACGGTCCTTGTCCCACATACCTTGGCAGGGCAGGTGGGTTATGAGTCACTGTGTTAATTAAAGGAACTGGACAAATCATTAACCACAGCATGATTTCCATATCACAAAGGGCTGAGGTCATTATGATATGGCTGACCTGATCTACTCCTGACTCCTATACGGTATTATATAAATATTATACATTTCATCAAGTGATACAGAAACTGAAGACAGCTGTCATCGTAATGCATCCAAAGACCGCAAATCACAAAGTCGTTTTTTTCAACACCAGCTCTTTAAGGTTCCTGTGATGTCCACCCCCCACATGTGAAGTCATTCCCTGAGTATCGACGGCTCCTTTGTGGATTTGTTTGGAGGTACGATGGCAGATTGAGAGGTGATGAATGAGCCCAGTGAGACCGCCCCTAAAATGGCCTTTAAACTGCCTTTATTGATTTTCAGTTCCTGGCGAATGGTCTCCTGGGATAACACGACTACTACCTACACGGCTTGATTGATCTCCGCCCTCAAACCTCCCATTACAATTATTCCTCAAAAGTGAAAAAATCCTATTACATCAAGCAGACACATGTATCACATAAATGTGATAAAGCTGAACTGTTCTGATGCAATACTCCAGCAACATACAATGGGTTGAGCTATAAAGACTCTGAAATGTTGTCTTATCCCAAAAATGATTGGCCGTCACGTTGCACATTCACAGCAAAGTAAAGTCTTGAAAGGATCATGTAATACTTGACTGTAAAACCCTTTGTGCCTCTAAACTAATGCTGCAGATGCCTTATGATGACATATTCCAGTCCTGACAATCTGGCTAACTTCTTCCTAACATCTCTGCTCTTGACAGGTTCCATATTTTATCATCAGCAGATGGCGGATCCTAAGGGAGGATATGAGAGACAGAGAGAGAGAGCAGTTGGCCTCTGAGTAGAAACAGACTTAAGAGAGACACATAACAGACAACATCCACTACAGAGGAGCAGGGGAAAATAAATGAGCTTTGTCTGTTAACTGTCATTCGTTATTTACTCCTGCCTCTTTGTGCCTGGGAGGGGCTAATATTGTTGTATCAAAGGAATACATGTATCATATTCAATTAACTGTGTTTCTGCAATGCTGGTGGAAAGGATCATTCTTATTTGCTAGTACAGGACACAGAAAGAAACGCCATTGTATTGCAGTCGCTCCCCTACCCAGAGCCCTGAGCGTAGCCCTCCTCTGTGCCATACTTAAAAACTATATCAACACAACGCAGCTTCCTTCCCATTCTCAGCAACCTTTGGCCTGTCATGCTATACATATCATAAATCAACATGAGCAGCAAACAACATTACAATCATCAAATAATGGATTGCACCTTTCACTGGGGATGCACAATCCATTAAAATTCAATTTAGCCCCACACTTATTTCTCCAAACAAGTAAAAGTGCCAGTCATCATTTTCGGGGGAGCGACTCGGCACTCCTGAGCCTCCAAGATTGATGAGAGGAGAGATTAACACTTCATTGTAAACGCCACTGGAGATACCACGACTGTAATGAGATAAATGTACTGAGGAGAGTCAGAGCACGAGGGAAGGAGAGGAGGAGAGAGAGAACAAAAGGCCGGCTGCGGTGTGATCTGTGCTCCAGTGAGGAGGACCTCTGACTGGTGCTGGGCCTGGGGCAAGAGGAGAGGGAGTCAGTAGTAGAGGTAGCACAGAACAGTGCAGGCAGCTCTATCAATCACATTGAAGTCTCAAACACCATTTATCAGCTCCTACATTTCTCCCTCGCACCACAGTTAGTATTGTTCTCAGGTAGCAGCCTCAGTCTCTACGTCTACGCAGCCAGCCCAGAGTGACAGGTGCCAGACAGACACCGCGTTTCTTTGTCTCTCTGTCTGTCTGTGTTTACCCCTGTCTTTGTCTTTTTTTCTCTCTGTCTGTCTCTCTTTCTCTCTCGTGGCCACTAATGCCTGCTCACGCTGTGGTGTCCCTGTTTGATTAGCAAACTATTGGAGCACTGGGCTTGTGCCGACCGAGGTCTTGGAGAATGTTAGCTCACACCTCTTTCTCCTCCCTATCCTCTGCCTCACTCTCTGCATCTTACTGCAGTACATTTTTTATGGATAAAATTCCCTCACTGTGTGAAACTCAGATCAGCACATGGAACTCCATAAATCTAGCTATCCAATATGGGTGTTTGATGGTCTGGAGTGGTAGAGGGAGAAAGAGCTGAGTGCCTAAGTGTGCATGCGGCTCATGTGATCCCATTGTGTCTCTATGGGACTGCATTTCATGTGGCATGAAATACCACGTTGAGCACGCAGTGGGGGGCTAAGTGGGAGTGCTGTGTTAAATACTTCCTTCCTCCTCCACATAATTCCTAGGGACGGCTGGTGTTGCATATAAGTAGCTCCCCCTCCCTTCTCTACATGGTTCCTGTGGAGGATGGGGTGGTGTCGCATTAAATACCTCCCTCCCACTCTACATGGTTCCTGGGGGATACTCTTATTGCCGGCTGCCAGTGCACACGGCTCATTACAAGGGCTTTTATTTTGAAGCTGTAGAGACGCATCAAAATCAATTCTTCCCTGCCCTTTGATAAGCCATGTCAGAACCTGCACGCTACTCAAGTGCAACCGGCTTGATTGAGACACCAGAGTGAGGCCCTTGAGAAATGGCACTGTGATGTGTATTGTGAAGTCCCTCCGTACACTGTAGTGTCCCTGCACTGTGTGTGTGTGCTCCAGAATACACTCTGACACCATGTTGCATGTTCTACTCTTAAAAGACAGACACATCATTAATGCACTTGGCACACTTTGCTGACGTCTCCAGGGATTAGGAAATTGCTGGAGGGAATGATGAAACAAGGAAAGAGAAAGAGGAGGGAGAGGTATAGCAAAAAAAAAGGAAGGAAGAGAGAGACAGCATGTTAGAAAAAGAGAGCGAGAGAGGGAGACAACGGAGGAAGTATTTAAACTACCAATGAAGCTTGACTGTCAGGTAAAAAGCGCCTTGGGCTTTTGTGATGTCAGTCAATCCGGCAGAGAGATCTGACACACAATAGCAGCAGTCCGGCCGTCAAGTGGACACAACACGCCTGTGCCAGGGCCGCAAATGCTACATCCATAATCTGCCTGCCAATTCCCATCAAATTCACCTCTCTTGCATGACAGTTCCCTCACAGTCCTGACTTTGACAAGACCGCCTCTGCACCAGCCTCCGAATTATAAAGCTCAAATGTAATGTTCTTGTCACTTTCCAGGTTTCCCCCCCAGAAGGGATTGGGAAGAGAGAGTGAACCTTGCTAACCTTCCACGTCTGTAGCTTTGGTCTTTGAAGTTACACTTCCCCTCCTCGAAGGGTGGGTGTATTTAAGATTACCTAAGAGTATTATGAAATGAAACCATACATTAATGAAATGAAAATCATACATAAAAGATGTTGAAGACTTTGAACTTCAGAACTATGCTCTAATATGGAAATGGTTTTGTGAGGTCTATGCAAATGATTTGCTACTGTAAGTAAGACTGTTTAAATGTCCATTCAGAAAGAAATACATAGAGAGAAATATGATATGAGGTGGAAGAGATGGGAGGTGGACAATGGGGTCTTCTTGGGGGGAGGAGGCCTTCCTGTTTCCTGTTCGGCCTGGCTCTGTCCCTGCTGGCTAAATTGACTATCTCTCTGACCCTGTGCAGAAAATCCATTTAATGAGTCAGGCTTGGTAAAAGGGGAGCAGACACCTTCATTATGTACCCGTCAGGCCAGAGTGGCTAGGCCTTTCCTTTCCAGCGTGGGCCCTGAAACAGGGGCTGACGGCCTGGTTAGTGCCGCCATAGCCCCTGCTCTCACCCATCAGCAGACCCCACTTAATTAATTTTCTGCCTGACACTTTTAGCAGTGATGACAGGATCTCAGACACCATGGCAGCCTGCTTTATAGAGGAAGAACTCACTCTCCCCAACACACACACACACACACACCTTCTCTTCACCTTCTCTGAGGCGTGAAAGCCATTCAGAATACAGAGACAGGGAACACTGTGCCTGTTCAAGAAAAGGGATACACACACACACACACACACACACACACACACACACACGTATGTCCTCACCTCCTATATTTTTCTATTGATAGTTGGTTGTGTGTGTGTGTGTGTGTGTGTGTGTGTGTGTGTGTGTGTGTGTGCAGAATAACAGGATGCGACAACAACAAGAGAAGGACAGGTTTTCTAAATTCTTAACTTACATTAAAATCCTCAATGTAGTGTATGAAAAAGCATGTATCAAACTGGTTTTAATTCAAGGTCAGCAAGCAAGTAACACATTTCACCTCAGTCAGGGTGTGATCCCAACACACGTGTTACATTGGGATGTGTGAATGGCCTTCCCTTATCATTTAAGCTCTGAATGTTCAAGGTTGAACCTGTGGTTTATAGCATGGAAATCATCACTCTAACACTTATCAACGCCTCCATTTACTAACCATCACATTGACTAAAAGCTCCTCGTCATCCCTGTCCTCAAGGACTCACTTTCTTAACCACCTCATAATGTACTGTAGATTTTCTATATCTGGGTTGGGATGAACCACATGGTTGGCACAGAAACAAAACAAAATGTAAGGCCGCATCTCAATAGTCTATAAATCAACTCCTTCACCCTGTCTCCTCCCATTCACCTGCTCTGTGTTCTGAACAAAGGCTAAGTGAGAGCACCTCTAAGGCAAGTGTCAAACTCATTCCACGCAGGGCTGATTGTCTGTGGATTTTTGCTCCTCCTTTGTACTAGATTGACTAATTAAGGTCACTGATTAGTGAGGAACTCCCCTCACCTGGTTGTCTAGATCTTAATTGAAAGGAAAAAAACAAAAACCAGCTGACACTAGGGCCTCCATGGCCTGAATTTGAAACCCCTACTCTAAGGAGACAAGGAAATGATCCTCTTTACCTTGTCCCTTTCTCCCAGCCAGCTGTCCCAGCATGCAGTGTGTTTTGCAGTGCTCATTTCAGAGCAGAAACTTAGGAAGCAGGAAGCAGCACTTCCAATTGATCAGTGCTGTGGCCCTGACACTGTCATGCTGAATTAAGCGTGCTCATGATATGCTTAATTAAACATGCTCTTGCATCTGATGAGTTGTGCTGGGCTCAGAGACACAAACATCACACACATAGAGGATCAAGCCACACAGGATTCAATGGGTTAATCTGAAGACTCCACATGACCTCACTTTTCATACAAGCTGAGAAGCAGAGAAGCACAATGTGTCCTCTGAGCCTGCTCCTAATCATTGGACATACCACACTTGAAAAGGTAGAGTATTGATTGTAATCAATTACTCTTCTATTTACTTAATGGGCTTGGTCAACATCTGCATTCAAGTGGATCTGCTGTGGTTGATTGGCCAAATGATGTTAGCTTTGGAGGCTGATGATGCACTTCAGGAAGCAGTCTCTCTGTTTTCAGCCTTTCAGCATGTCTAGAGTCAAGCTACTCCATCTCTTGTTTGTACAATAGTTTTCTTCAGTACAATTCATTTCCATCTGCAATGTTCTGTATGTTCCATCCCAGAGAACAAGGCCATTCAGATAGTGAGGCAGACTGGGCTGACAGTTTTCATCATCACATAACAGATACATAAATGGTTCCGCCCGTCAGGCCTTGTCACCTTCCACAACGCACAGCACACTCTTCCAGATACGAGGCGCATCAGAGCCACGTGAGAAATGGCACTAATCAGACTGCAGGAGACAGAGCCTGAAAAAGTGTTAAATGCCCTGAATAATTTAGACTAAGGTGGCAATTTAATGAGGTGAGTGAGGGACTGATCACCAAGGAGGCCAAGCCTAGCAGTGTGTCCCTATAGCAGAGAAAAGAAAACACCCTAAGAAGATAGATTAATATAGATACATGTGCAAAAATGCACACTTGCTAAGACACACACACACACGCACACGCACACACACACACAGAGAACATGCCTCCAGGGGTGACCTTGATGAGGATTCAGTGTAATCCCCTGATTTTAAAGCAGGGTGTGTGGAACACTCAGTTCTCAGGGAGATGGAGGACAGGGCTCAGTGATTTATTACACACAGGCCTTATGCATGTGAAAGCATGTTCACTGCTTCCATGCCACTACTGCCTCTGCAATTTAATTAGACAGCCCTGAATCTCAATGACAACATCTTGCCTCGTTAAGTAATAACACAGTTTTAGATTTTCGAAATGATGGACCTGTTTTTCCTTTCATGAGATTTTTTTTTTTAATCAGTGAATGAAACAAAATGGAATTTGTCTTTAGATGTGCGCCGATAAGCAAAGAAAGACTGATGGATACTTCTTCCAAATGAGGTCCCTGAGACCAGGCTGGACTCTTCTCATTAACTCCTAGTTACTGCCCAGCACCACTCAGCGGGTTAGACTAACAGAAAAACACGGGTGGGGGGACAGTGCGCACAGCCACACTCACAATATCACTCACACTGACAAAGGCACTTAGTTGACATTAAAGGGTAATTGGGTAGTGCTCATGCAATATTTCAAAAGTGTTAAGGCCAAGAAAGCAAGGTCTAGAGATCAAAGGCAGAGCGGCAGGTGGGGATAATGAACCTTAGAGAAATGTACTCATTCTAATTAAAATGTACTGAAAACAACTGCATGGAGAGAATGTAGGGGATCTAATGGAAACCGTAATGTCAGGGCAATCTCATTCTTTCTGTGAAAAACAAACTCAACTAGCGTCAGTGGGGTTTACGCTTGTGATTCAACATGGCAGACAATGTTTAGTCCTAACATACAGACAAAGGCTAGTGGAGGAAAATAGAGACAGGTCCTAAACCCCTCAGGATAAATAACCTTTCCGCTCTGTGTTTTGAATGCTCAGTCTTGTCACATCTTGTCAGTCTTGTCATTTGGAATTTGTTTAGGGGTTATAAGGAAAGGCTTTTAAAAAAATGTCATATGTCCTATAGTCAATCCATCTTTTAATCCCTATAAAAGTATATGTTAAAGGGGCAATCTGCAATTGCTACGTCCATTTGGACTTATAAACAAATGATATGGAACCACTGATTATTGAAGAATATAACTTAGTTATATATGAGCTTAGTTCAACAGTCCTAACCCATCAGAACCTAAAATATAAGCTTGTACTCCAATGTTTGTATACAAAATAAATGTAAACAAACACTATAAAGCATCAAAACATGGTCATATCATGAATGGTCAGTCCTTGCATCCATAGTTATGTCTATGAA
Source organism: Oncorhynchus mykiss (assembly GCF_013265735.2). Lineage (NCBI taxonomy): Eukaryota > Metazoa > Chordata > Actinopteri > Salmoniformes > Salmonidae > Oncorhynchus > Oncorhynchus mykiss. The sequence goes on from NC_048571.1 coordinate 51,566,704, forward strand.
TTTGAGAGTGGTTACATTTCTCCAACCCCATCCCTTCCCTCAACTTTTTACTGAAACTGGGTCGGGGGAATACACTTTGTTAATGTTTCAACTGTTGATTGCCACCTTAAAGCTTTATTAAAACTATCAACTTTAAAGAAAACATTAAAATGATGTATTACCTGTTATGAGGAGGGTGAACAGAAGGAGCGGAGAACATCAAATCAAATCAAATGTTATTTGTCAGATGCGCCGAATACACCACCTTACAGTGAGATGCTTACTTACAAGCACTTAACCAACAACGTTTTAAGAAGTTAAGAAAAATAGGTGTTAAGTAAAAAAGTTTAAAAAGTAACAGATAATTAAACAGTAGCAGTAAAATAACAATAACAATATGTACATGTAGGTAACATGGAAAGAAAAGAAAGAAAACAATAATTTCAAAAGTGAAATACAGGCCTATCAAAATACAGGCCTATCAAAATACAGGCCTATCAAAATACAGGCCTATCAAAATACAGGCCTATCAAAATACAGGCGTATCAAAATACAGGCCTATCAAAATACAGGCCTATCAAAATACAGGCCTATCAAAATACAGGCCTATCAAAATACAGGCCTATCAAAATACAGGCCTATCAAAATACAGGCCTATCAAAAGGGCAGTCTGTATGGAAAGTAGAGAAATAACACTTTATGTGTAGCTACAAACAAACAAACATACACATACACACAGACTCCACAATCTGAGATAATTGGGGGGAAATCATGTGCATGTTGGACACCACAACTGATCTCTTGCAGGTTACAGGAAACACTTATAATACGGAACATCATTTTGTGAACAGGCTTATATCCATAGCCCAGGAAAACACAGCTGGATTGCCATTCAGCTCTAGCAAGCAACATTTTTCCCGGCAATGGAAAGTGACTATCTGTAACCAGAGTACGCGCAGAACTAATCACAGCAGCGAGGATATTTGTAGTCTTTTGATGAGCAGTAACGTCCATGGTAAATCTGCCTTTGTACTCTTAACTACTCTAAATGCACACGGACAATGCTAATAGATTAGAGGAACACTAGTCATTTTGGGTGTCAAATATTCTAGGATATCTTGTTGAAGGAAAGTAACAACTGCAGACCATGAAAATCATCAGAATTCTTCAGATTTCCATCACACGTTCAATAGCATTAAAACATCTAACTCGTGAACATCCATAGCCTAGTTTTCAAAGAAACTGTCAACAAGTAGTCATAATAGATGGGAAATCTGCTTTTGTCTGGATTTCCTAGCCACTCTGCAGTGATGACAAACTACTTAACAAACCCTATACCCCTCCACCCAATTGGACAGGCGGTTTTCAGCTCAGGACAGAGCACTTTAAAAATAATCAAAATAACACCTGGGACGTTCCAACAAATAAGTGCCTTTTGATATTTTCAGTAGAAATAGAGCACAAATATATCATTTTAAAAGCCATTTCTATTAAATGAAGTGCCCTTTAATATAGACAACATGGAAAACTCAATAAAGCAGATATTCAGCATTTTGACATGTCCGTCTGTGCACCCTCTGTGACTGCTCGGAAGGTTTTAACCCCACTCAACCCCGGTTATTTTGTTGCTTTCTGAAGATTATTATGTTATTAGTGATTCATTTTAAGGTAAAAAAAAGAACCTTGTCCCTCATTTTAATGTCAACCCTGTTATGCGAACTGAACTTTCATGTTAATATGGTGAAACTATTCCTTAAAAAGTATTCTAACGAGACACTCAACATTTAATACATTCAAATCATAGTGTAAAATCAGTTGAGCTGGTTCTACTCTTTTCGGCCATTCTCTGGTGTTTTATTGTGGAAAACTGAGCGGGTCGAGCACAACTCGTCAACCCTGTTACCCACAGACAGACAGGCTAGAAATTGCCCCTTCCTGTTGCACATAACATGTTTCAATTTCCTCTGTCACAAGAGGATTTATGGCTGATTAAAGATGAAGTCGTCAATCCTGTTACTTTATTTGTCACTTGATAAGGAAATTACTATAGTCATTTTTTTTTATTCAACCTCTTGAGGTGGGGGAAAAGGTGATTTTTTTATTAAGTTGAACATTTGCTCTTTATGACAGAATGTTAAAATAAAATATAAAATAAAATAAAAATCCCCAAGTTAGACGACTCAAAAGGCACAACATTGATGGAATGACCCACCTGTCTACAAAGAACACATAAAGACTGAGCTGGGGGGAGTAGAGAGGCATTTTGATGGGTGAAGTAAATTACATTCAGTGCATTCGGAAAGTATTCAGAACTCTTCACTTTTTTCACATTTTGTTAGGTTACAGTCTTATTCTAAAATGTATAAATATTTTTTTTGCAAATGTAAAAAATTATTATAATTTAATACTATTTACATAAGTATTCAGACTCTTTACTCAGTACTTTGTTGAAGCACCTTTGACAGCGATTACAGCCTTGAGTCTTCTTGGGTATGATGCTACAAGTTCAGCACACCTGTATTTGGGGAGTGTTTCCCCATTCTTCTCTGCAGATCCTCTCAAGCTGTCAGGTTGGATGGGGTGTGTCGCTGCACAGCTATTTTCAGGTCCCTCCAGAGATGATCGATCGGGTTCAAGTCCGGGCTCTGGCTGGGCCTCTCAAGGACATTCAGGGACACTCCTGCATCGTGCCTAAGAACATCCCTTAGCCATGGTATATATGTGACAAATAAAATTTGATTTGATTTGGCCATATACCACACCTCCTCATGCCTTATTGCTTAAATACATACAGTATAATATAGAATTCATGGATGATGTTTTAAATGCTCATGAAAGTGTGTTAAATGTGTAAATGTTCCTGTTTCTAAAATATTTTGTTCAGAACAAGCTTTTCAGTTACTTACTACTTAGCATCTCTGCGGGCGCATAAGCCATGTGGACATTGTTTGGATTGTATTGCCAGCTATTTGCCATGAGGGAGAACTGCCCCAATAAAATCGCTTGGATTTCGTAGCATAAATTATAACAGCACAAAGTAAATGGACTGTGTTGGGGCGCTCAAATGTACGCTCTGTCAGAACTTCTGTTGAAGTCTCCCTCGCAATGAGTCTCTCATGCCAGACGGCTTACTTTCGCATGTGAGACTAGATCTGCTCTATCAGGTATAGATGGAGCTAAATCAAAAAGCTAATTGTAATTAACTTGTAATAAATAATCATAACAGTCATGGGAACCTGGGACCTGATGAACCTGACATATACATCCAACAAGAGTCGAAGGACAGAGGGATACACTAGCTAGAACCTCATCGAGGACCTGGTAGGACAAAAAAAGGCTTTCGACTAGATGTTGGAACATTGCTGCGCAAACTTTCTTCCATTCAACCACAAAAGCATTAGTCAGGTCGGGTCACTCATTTTTAGAGATTAGGCTTGGCTCACAGTCATCCTATAGGTTTTCGATGGGTTTGACATCAGGGCTCTGTGCAGGGGAGTGCAGGCCAGTCAAGTTCTTCCTCATTGATCTCAACAAACTATTTCTGTATGGACCTCGCTTTGTGCACGCGGGCATTGTCATGCTGAAAAAGGAAAGGGACTTCCCAAACTGTTCCCACCAAGTTATAGTCTAGAATTCTATGCTACGAGTGTTACGATTTCCATTCACTGTAAATAAGGGGCCTTGCCCAAACCATGAAAAACAGCCCCAGTCCATTATTCCTCCTCCACCAAACTTTACAGTTGGCTATCTGCATTGGGGCATGTAGCATTCTCCTGGCATCCGCCGAACCCGGATTCGTCCGTCGGACTGCCAGATTGTGAAACGTGATTCATCACGCGTTTCCACTGCTCCAGAGTCAAATGACGGCGAGCTTTACACCACTCAAGTCAACGCTTGGCATTGTGCATGGTGATCTTAGGCTTGCGTGCGGCTGCTCAACCATGGAAACCCACTTCCTGAAGCTCCCGAAGAACAGTTCTAGTGCTGAAGTTGCATCCAGAGGCAGTTTATATATAAACATTCCTTTGGAAAGTATTCAGACCCCTTGACTTTTTCCACATTTTGATACATTACAGCCTTATTCTAAAATTGATGAAATAAATGTTTTTCCTCATCAATCTACACACAATACCCCATAATGACAATGCAAAAACACTTTTTTTTTATGTTTGCAAATGTATTACAAATTTAATGTTGAAGCACCTTTGGCAGTGATTACAGCCTCAAGTTTTCTTGGGTATGATGCTACAAGCTTGGCACACCTGTATTAGTGGAGTTTCTCCCATTCTTCTCTGCCCATCCTCTCAAGCTCTGTCGGGTTTATCTTTTTAGGTTTTTACAGCTTTTCTACTACATATACATTAATTTTTACATATACAGTTTAAATACACATTTTGCATTCACATTTTCACATACATGGTACTTCTATATTCAGCAGTCACATAACAATAATACATTACCCAACACAAGCTCTTTAATCCCACCCCTCAGCCACTCTCAGCCCATCCCACCTATCACCATAGACCTCAGCTCTTTAATCCCACCCCTCAACCACTCTCAGCCCATCCCACCTATCACCATAGACCTCAGCTCTTTAATCCCACCCCTCAACCACTCTCAGCCCATCCCACCACTCATGCACATGCACTGTCAACTGTGGGACCTTATATAGACAGGTGTGTGCCTTTCTAAATCAAGTCCAATCAAATTAATTTACCATATGTCATGCTGGTATAAAGGATTTGGAGACAGGGGCAGGAATACAAAAAAAGGTTTTTTTAATACACCCAAAACAAACACGTATACAAAAACACTGGGCTGTACCAAAACAAAAGAGCGAGGATAAACCTCGTTGAACGACACAGGGCGTAATACACAAAGACCTCAGCATAACAGCTGCACCAGCGCATAGGTACTCACACAGCCAACGGACATGGGAACAGAGGGCACATATATGGCATACTAATCAGGGGAAATGGGAACCAGGTGTGTGTAATCAGACAAGACAGTCCGGGGTTGATGATAATGAATCCCGTTCAGTGAAGCCTAGAAATCCGGTGACATAGACCTCCGGAACTGGTGAACAGAATGAGCAGCAGTACCGGGGGGATCTGTGACACCACAGGTGGACTCCAATCAATGTGCAGAAACATCTCAAGGATGCACCTGAGCTCAATTTCGAGTCTCATAGCAAAGGGTCTGAATACTTACATAAATACGTTTTGAATTTTTTTTAAAATGATAAATTAGCAAACATTTCTAAGAATCTGTTTTCGCTTTCTTATTATGGGGTATTATATGTAGACTGATGAGGAAATTTGCTTATTTCATAAATTTTAGAATAAGGCTGAAATACCTTCGGAATACTTTCCGAATTCACAGTAAGTCATGGTTTACCCAGCTTATAGGCCTGCCTCAATTGGTTTTGCACCTTTAGAGGGAGGCATCTGGCCTGGCTATTTGATTGGCTGAGAGCTGATGTGAGGTGTATAGACACCACTGATAGCTGGGCATGTAGATGCAGTAGAGGCTCTGATCACAGGCACTGAGGCTCCTCACAGGCCATCAAAGCCCTAGCATGGAGATGGAAATTCATGTTTGATGGAAGCTCTAATGGGTACCAATAAAACTGATCCAGTCCCTGACACCATAAAAAATGCAGGCATGAGCCAGTAAAGATGAAGCTACTTTACATATAGCCACAAGCAGTGGAGATACATATTTAATGCTAGTAGATTCTTTTGAAGTAACTGTCCAGTGAAAATCTCACTTTTAAAAGTTAATGTTCTGTTAACTCATGGTCAAATATTGTTGTTGACTTGCTATTGGCTCATAGGACATGATGTCATGTTGGGTCATTGGCTGAGCTGACCAATTAGCAACCTACTCGCATTAATATTTTTAATGAGCAGTATACACCTACACCATCGTGTTGTTGGGGTTTCCCCACACCACGCACACATGGAAAAGCAGCTTTTTAACATATTTAATTACATGTTTTTTACAAGGAAAACTATTTCATTTATATTGTAATTGTCACGCCCTGGTCAAAGTATTTTGTGTTTATCTTCATGTTTTGGTCAGGCCAGGGTGTGGCATGGGGTTTTTGTATTGTGGTGTGTTTTGTCTTGGGGTTTTGGTGTGTATGTATTGGGATTGTAGCTAGTGGGGTGATCTAGCAAGGTCTATGGCTGTCTGGAGTGGTTCTCAATCAGAGGCAGGTGTTTATCGTTGTCTCTGATTGGGAACCATATTTAGGCAGCCATATTCTTTGAGTGTTTCATGGGTGATTGTCCTTAGTGTCAGTTTGCACCAGTTGAGGCTGTTTCGGTTTTCACATTATGTTTATTGTTTTTTGTAAAGTTCGTGTTTCTTTATTATTAAATAAACATGGATTGCAATAGCCACGCTGCATTTTGGTCCGACTCTCCTTCTACCGAAGAAAGCCGTTACAGTAATTCATTATAGGTAATATGGCATATAACTCTGGAAACACTGGACAGTTACTTTAAAGACCCAGCAGCATCAAGTGAGGGAGGTCATATATATGTTAACAAAACAAACCTTTTACAATCCCAGGAAAGATTCCAATGTCTCCATGTGTTGATAGTAACAGCCCTCAACCAACATGCTTGTTCAACTCCTTTACTTCTTTGTCATTCAGATGCCCTAGAAGAGCTATCTATTAAGCCCGACCAAACTGTTCAGAATCAGAGGGAAATATTTTCCTATCACTCCCAATCCCTAACTAAGGAAATGTGGGTAATGAGGTAGAGGGGAACGGGGAGGAGCAGGGATGCTTAGTCCAATGGAAATGAGGAGAGAGTGGACTGTGTGTGCTGTCACTCTGATCTTAACAGCCCCCACATCTCTGAGAGATGGAGATGAGAGACGAGAGAGATCAGGTATAATTAATAACGTTCAGGCCACTCCAGGTTCTAGTTAAACCCACCTCTCCTCGTGCAATGGAGCTTCGAGGCTTCTGGGGCTTTCAGCTGCTACTGCTCTACATAATGAGGTCTGAAGCAGTGGTGGAAAAAGTACCCAATTGCCATACTTGAGTAAAAGTAGATACCTTAATAGAAAATGACTCAAGTAAAAGTGAAAGTCACCCACTACTTGAGTAAAAGTAAAAAAGTATTTGGTTTTAAATATACTTAAGTAACAAAAGTAAATGTAATTGCTCAAATATACTTAAGTATCAAAAGTAAAAGTACAAATAATTTTAAATACCTTATATTAAGCAAACCATATGGCCTGATTTTGAATTTACGGAGAGCCAGCAGCTCAGACTCAGACATAATTTACAAACAAAGCTTTTGAGTTTAGTGAGTCTGCCAGATCAGAGGCAGTAGGGATGACCAGGGATGTTCTCTTGATAATTGCGTGAATTGGACCATTTTCCTGTCCTGCTAAGCATTCAAAATGTAACGAGTACTTCTGGGTGTCAGGGAAAATTTATGGAGTAAAAATGACATTATTTTCTTTAAGAATGTAATGGAGTAAAAGTTAAAGTTGTCAAAAATATAAATCGTAAAGTACAGACACCCCCAAAAACAACTTAAGTAGTACTTACTAAGGCTAGTTTCCTGAATTTCCACCTGTCTGACATGCCCAAAGTAAATTGCCTGTTACTCAGGCCCAGAAGTTAGGATATGCATATAGAGAATTCTGAACACTCGGAAGTTTCTAAAACTGTTAAAAGAATGTCTGTGAGTGTAACATTACTGATATAGCAGGCAAAAACCCAAGGAAAATCAATCCAGAAAAAACTACTTTGGAGCTCAGAATGAATTCCAAAGCAATGCTATTGAAAGATCTAATTTGCGCCTCCCGGATTGCAGTTCCTATGGCTTCCAGTAGATGTCAACAGTCCTTATACAAGGTTTTAGGCTTGTTTTTTTTTAAATTAAGAAGTATTTGTAGTCATTCCAAGTTGAGCGCCAGGGCAAAAGTAGTCTTTTTACGGGTGTGAAAGTGGGCGCGTTGATATTGAACATAGTAATCTCCGTCTGAAATATTATTGTGTATTTAGATATTAGACAACCTGAGGATTAATAAAAAACATTGTTTGACTCGTTTGGACAAACTTTGCTGGAAACGTTTTGGAATCCTTTGAATGCATGTTGAAGGATTGGATTATTGAATTCAATGGCGCCAACTAAACAGCGTTTTTGGGATATAAAGAAAGACTTTATCAAACAAAACGACCATTCATTGAGCAGCTGGGACCCTTGGGATTGCAAACAGAGGAAGATCTTCAAAAGTAAGTGATTTATTTTATCGCTATTTGTTATTTTGTGATGCCATGCTGGTTTGGAAAATATGCTAATGTGAGGCTCTGTCCTCAGACAATGGAATGCTATGCTTTCGCCGTAAAGCCTTTTTGAAATCTGACAATGCAGTTCGATTACCAAGATTCTAAGCTAAATAATCATGTATGACACTTCTATTTTCATGAATGTTTAATATTACGATTTTGTATTTTGAATTTGGCGCACTCCGATTCCCCCGGATGTTGTCGAATTTGATCCTGCTGGCGGGATCTCTGCTCTAAGGGGTTTTAAAATATTTTTACTTAACCTCTTGAAACTCTAGGGACAGTATTTAATTTTTGGATGAAAAACGTTCCAGTTTTAAACAAGATATTTTGTCACGAAAAGATGCTCGACTATGCATATAATTGACAGCTTTGGAAAGAAAACACTCTGACGTTTCCAAAACTGCAACGATATTATCTGTGAGTGGCACAGAACTGATGCTACAGGCGAAACCAAGATGAAATTTCAAACAGGAAGTGAGCAAAATTTTGAGGCGCTGTTTTCCATTGCCTCCTTATATGGCTGTGAATGCGCAAGGAATGAGCCTACACTTTCTGTCGTTTCCCCAAGGTGTTTGCAGCATTGTGACGTATTTGTAGGCATATCATTGGAAGATTGACCATAAGAGACCACATTTACCAGGTGTCCCCCTGGTGTCCTGCGTCGAAATTGGTGCGTAATCTCCAGCTGCAAGTATTCTTCCATGTGATTCAGAGGAGAAACCAGACTTCCACGAACTATATATCATCGAAGAGATATGTGAAAAACACCTTGAGGATTGATTCTAAACAACGTTTGCCATGTTTCAGTCGATATTATGGAGTTAATTTGGAAAAAAAGTTTGGCGTTTTGATGACTGAATTTTCGTTTTTTGGGCCAAACGTGATGAACAAAACGGAGCGATTTCTCCTACAAAAAAAACTGAACATTTGCTATCTAACTGAGAGTCTCCTCATTGAAAACATCCGAAATTCTTCAAAGGTAAATTATTTTATTTGAATGCTTTTCTTGTTTTTGTGAAAATGTTGCCCGCTGAATGCTACGCTAAATGCTACGCTAGCTATCAATACTCTTACACAAATGCTTGTTTTGCTATGGTTGAAAAGCATATTTTGAAAATCTGAGATGACAGTGTTGTTAACAAAAGGCTAAGCTTGAGAGCTAGAATATTTATTTCATTTCATTTGTGATTTTCATGAATAGTTAACGTTGCGTTATGGTAATGGGCTTGAGGCTGTATTTACGATCCCGGATCAGGGATGGCTAGTATCAAGATTAAGTACAGTCGTGGCCAAAAGTTTTGAGAATGACACGTATATTAATTTTCACAAATGTGTTTGTCCACCCGCCTCTTGAGGATTGATCACAAGTTCTCAATGGGATTAAGGTCTGGGGAGTTTCCTGGCCATGGACCCAAAATATATTGGTGTTTTGTTCCCGAGTCACTTAGTTATCACTTTTGCCTTAGGGCAAGGTGCTCCATCATGCTGGAACAAGCATTGTTCGTCATCAATGGTTGGGAGACGTTGCTCTCGGAGGATGTGTTGGTGCCATTCTTTATTCATGGCTGTGTTCTTAGGCAAAATTGTGAGTGAGCCAACCCCACACATGAATGGTCTCAGGATGATTTACTGTTGGCATGAAACAGGACTGATGGTAGCGCTCACCTTGTCTTCTCCGGGCAAGCTTTTTTCTGGATGCCCCAAACAATCGGAAAGGGATTAAATCAGAGAAAACTTTACCCCAGTCCTCAGCAGTCCAATCCCTGTACCTTTTGCAGAATATCAGTCTGTCCCTGATATTTTCCTGGAGAGAAGTGGCTTCTCTGCTGCCCTTCTTGACACCAGGCCATCCTCCAAAATTCTTTGCCTCACTGTGCATGCAGATGTGCTCACACCTGCCTGCTGCCATTCCTGATAAAGCTCTCTACTGGTGGTATCCCCATCCCGCAGCTGAATCAACTTTAGGAGACGTCCTGGCGCTCGCTGGACATTCTTGGGCGCCCTGAAGCCTTCTTCACAACAATTGTATCATCTTCCGGCACCGACAGAGATGGCCGCCTCGCTTCGCGTTCCTAGGACACTATGCAGTATTTTGTTTTGTTATTTTGTTATGTTATTTCTTACATTGGTACCCCAGGTAATCTTAGGTTTTATTACATACAGTTGGGAGGAACTATTGGATATAAGAGAAACGTCAACTCACCATCATTGCGACCAGGAATACAACTTTCCCGAAGCGGATCCTCTGTTTTACCCACCTCCCAGGGCAATGAATCGGACCCCGCGAGCGAACCAAAACAACGACGCCGTAAAAGAGGCAGACAAAGCGGTCTTCTGGTCAGGCTCCGGAGACGGGCACATCGCGCACCACTCCCGAGCATACTACTCGCCAATGTCCAGTCTCTTGACAACAAAGTAGATGAAATCCGAGCAAGGGTAGCATTCCAGAGAGACATAAGAGACAGTAACGTTCTTTGCTTCACAGAAACATGGCTCACTCGAGACATGCTGTCGGAGTCGGTACAGCCAGATGGTTTCTTCACGCATCGCACAGACAGAAACAAGAATATTTCTGGTAAGAAGAAGGGAGGAGGGTATGCCTTATGATTAACGAGACGTGGTGTGATCATATCAACATACAGTGGGGCAAAAAAGTATTTAGTCAGCCACCAATTGTGCAAGTTCTTCCACTTAAAAAGATGAGAGAGGCCTGTAATTTTCATCATAGGTACACTTCATCTATGACAGACTAAAAAAAAATCCAGAAAATCACATTGTAGGAATTTTAATGAATTTATTTGCAAATTATGGTGTAAAATAAGTATTTGGTCACCTACAAACAAGCAAGATTTCTGGCTCTCACAGACCTGTAACTTCTTCTGTATCGCCGCTGTATCGCCGCCTGGTACGGCAACTGCTCCGCCCACAACCGTAAGGCTCTCCAGAGGGTAGTGAGGTCTGCACAACGCATCACCGGGGGCAAACTACCTGCCCTCCAGGACACCTACACCACCTGATGTCACAGGAAGGCCATAAAGATCATCAAGGACAACAACCACCCTAGCCACTGCCTGTTCACCCCGCTATCATCCAGAAGGCGAGGTCAGTACAGGTGCATCAAAGCAGGGACCGAGAGACTAAAAAACAGCTTCTATCTCAAGGCCATCAGACGGTAAAACAGCCACCACTAACATTGAGTGGCTGCTGCCAACGTACTGACTCAACTCAAGCCCCTTTAACAACGTAAAAATTGTTGTGAAAATGTTTCACTAGCCACTTTAAATAATGCCACTTAATATAACATTACTCATCTCATATGTCTATACTGTACTCTATACCATCTACTGCATCTTGCCATCTTGATGTAATACATGTATCACTAACCACTTTAAACAATGCCATTTTTATATGTTTACATACCCTACATTACTCATCTCATATGTATGTACTGTACTCAATACCATCTACTGCATCTTGCCTACGCCGTTCTGTACCATCACTCATTCATATATTTTTATGTCCATATTCTTCATTCCTTTACACTTGTGTGTATAAGGTAGTTGTTGTGAAATTGATAGGTTAGATTACTCGTTGGTTATTACTGCATTGTCGGAACTAGAAGCACAAGCATTTCGCTACACTCGCATCTGCTAACCATGTGTATGTGACAAATCAAATTTGATTTGATTTGAACCGCTCTCCTTGAAGTTCTTGATGATCTGATAAATGGTTGATTTAGGTGCAATCTTACTGGCAGCAATATCCTTGCCTGTGAAGCCCTTTTTGTGCAAAGCAATGATGACGGCACGTGTTTCCTTGCAGGTAACCATGGTTGACAGAGGAAGAACAATGATTCCAAGCACCACCCTCCTTTTGAAGCTTACAGTCTGTTATTCAAACTCAATCAGCATGACAAAGTGATCTCCAGCCTTGTCCTCGTCAACACTCACACCTGTGTTAACGAGAGAATCACTGACATGATGTCAGCTGGTCCTTTTGTGGCAGGGCTGAAATGCAGTGGAAATATTTTGGGGGGATTCAGTTCATTTGCACGGCAAAGAGGGACTTTGCAATTAATTGCAATTCATCTGATCACGCTTCATAACATTCTGGAATATATGCAAATTGCCATCATACAAATTGAGGCAGCAGACTTTGTGAAAATTAATATTTGTGTCATTCTCAAAACTTATGGCCAAGACTGTACTTTACACCACTTGTCTGAAGGTCACATCCTGGCAGAGTGGAGGAAGATGCCAGACAAAAGGTGAGACTGTGAGGCCTGGGCCCAGGGCCTTCTCTCTCAGGGCCATTTGAGATTAATGATGGGATAGACAGAAAACCTGGGAACATTCTGATGCTCAGGTGGCACTAATTACATTATATCTGTTTCATGTTTGTCCCCATAATTAATGTCATTATTAACTTTAAATGGGGCACTGAGAGTACAGACTAAAAAAAAGAGAAGATGAGAGGAAAAACAGAAGGAGGAATCCCGTCTACTTTTTATTAGGTTGCGTTTTCATGTTGTGCACACATCTCTGGCTCACCCATATTAGTGCCATGTTTACTAGTGACACATCTCTCACACACCAACCAGTGCTGAGACTTTGGTGTCTCATGTTGTTTTTTTGCAATCCGAGCAAAAATGCAGACTAAGCTATGCTCCCAAAAACAGATAGAAAAATATGACCCACAAAAAAGGAACAGGGAAGTTGACTCTGCGATGCATTAATGCAAAAAACCTGAAGTTTACAAACAGGCTTGTCTTGGGTAAATGGGGCGAGCGTGTTTGATAGTCAGTCTGTAAACATCCTGTGAGAAGCGAGCGTCAGGCGCTGACGGAGACACAAGGAAAATGGGTCACGAGCTCCTTTTCAGAAAACAAGGAGTAAAGAGAAGCCTAGTCAAAAACACATTTACTACAAGGACTCTAAGACTTCATACCACAATGACTACCACCCTGTAGCACTCACATCTGTAATCATGGAGTGCTTTGAAAGGCTGGTTTTGGCACACATCAACTCCATCATCCCATACACCCTAGATCCACTCCAATTTGCAGACCACCCCAACAAATCCATAGATGACACAATCTCAATTGCACTCCACATTACCCTCGCCCACCTAGATAAGAGGAATACCTATGTGAGAATGCTGTTCATTGACTACAATTCAGCATTCAACCCCATTGTCCCCTCCAAGCTCGTCAGCAAGCTTAGGACCCTGGGACTGAACACCTCCCTCTGCAACTGGATTCTGGACTTCCTGACAGGTCGACCCCACCTGGTGAGTATAGGCAACATCACCTCCGCCTCGCTGGCCCTCAACACGCTGACCCCCTGTACTCCCTGTTCACCCATGACTGTGTGGCCAGGTACAACTCCAACACCATTATCAAGTTCACTGACGACACAACGGTGGTAGGCCTGATCACCGGTGATGATGTGACAGCCTACATGGAGGAAGTCAGTGACCTGGCAGTAAGACAGTGGAGCTGTGGCTGCAGTGGAGCAGATCGAGAGCTTTAAGTCCCTCAGCGTCCAAATCACTAAGGACTTAAAATTGTCCCTTTTACACGCTCACACTTTAGAGAACGACCCATAAATCGGCCGAGACGATATATCGGGCAAATATTTTTCTAGTCTATCAGCCCTTCTCTATTAGCTTTCCCTCTACATAGCAAAACTGCTGCTATGTCAGCTGCCACTCACCGCCTGTGCCACGAGCACTGCATGCCTAGCTGGGAAAATCCTCATCATCAGCAGCAAGCTAGCTCATTCTCCAACAGAAAGATGGATTGACACAGTCATCAAAATCGAACTCCTGTTGCAATTATTAGTTTACTTAATTCACTATTTATAATGCTGGTGTCGACATGCCTGGACATGCATGCAATAAGCAAGCTAGCTAGCTATGTGTCCTGTTAGCGAAGATTACGATAACTACCCAGCTAGCAATGAGGAATCCCCCCCACCCCCCTCTGTAATTGGGTGTCGGATACAAAATTACCTGATTTAGTCATTTTAAATATTACTTTCATACATTTTACACATAAACATTATACCCATCCACAAAAAAAAACATTTTGTCTCAGAGGAAACACCTGGTGGCCGTGTCAGCCTGCACACGCCTAGCCCGCCACAGGAGTCGCTACAGCATGATGGGACAAGGACATACCGGCCGGCTAAACCCTCCCCTAACTCGGACGACGCTGGGCCGATTGTGCATCACCTCATGGGTCTCCTGGTCGCGGCCGGCACGGGTCTCGAACCAGCATCTTTAGAAACGCAGTTTGGACTGCGATGTAGTGTCTTAGACTGCTGCGCCACTCGGGAAGATCCATCCACAAAGTTTTTAATGCTTATCAATTGAATTGCAATACAATACAATGTTAATTGAATTTTTTTATCAAAGAAATAAAATTAGGAAAATATGGATAAATAAAAAATGAAATGTTAATTATATAAAGCAGCATGTGTAATCATCTGCCAGAGAGTAGCCCCAATCGGCCTGAGCCCCAAGTAATACATTTGAGCCAGATAACTCACACCGCCCTAGTGCCCCGACAGATCCACTGTGCTAGCTGGGTAACCCTTTCATCTGTGGTGTTAGCTGGCTGGCTATATTAGCTACTATGCTTCCTAGCTGGCTAGATAAACATAATGCTAAGATATCAGATAGGAGCTAATAGCTAGCTAACGTTAGCTGGTTATCATTTTGAACATGCATCATTTTCTTCAATGAGCCATCTGACTTGTGGTGTAATGTTAACTATTTAATGGTGTGCTGATCTGACCAGCCACAATCGTACCTGTAAATTAACAGATGCGAGTCGGATTAGATGATTGTCGTAATAGGGAAAGAAGGAAGTGTTTTAAAATGCCTAAATAAAGGTTGCCATTAGTTTAGCAACCTAAGAATCTTCCTGCATGTTTATGGACCAAGAAAGCTGTAGATCAGCGCGTGTGTGTTCTCACTCCTCAAACTATGGGCATACAGTGCCCTCCATAATTATTGGGACATTTGTTGTTCTTTTTATGGCACCAAAAATATTGGGAGAAATTCACTTATGTGTATTAAAATATAGAAGAGTTAAGTATGTGGTTCCATATTCTTAGCACGCAATGACTACATCAAGCTTGTGACTACAAATTTGTTGGATACATTTGCAGTTTGTTTTTGTTGTGTTTCAGATTATTTTGTGCCCAATAGAAATGAATGGTAAATAATGAATTGTAGCATTTTGGAGTCACTTTTATTGTAAATAAGAATAGAATATGTTTCTAAACACTGCTACATTAATGATATTTGTGCGTCTGTAACTTTCTCACTCATTATTCAGAATTCATCTGGATTATCCGTCATGGTAGCATCCCAATTAATGCAGTGTTTAGAAACATATTCTGCTCTAATCTGAAACACAACCAAAACAAACAGCAAATGCATCCAACAAATTGTAGAGTCACAAGCTTGATGTAGTCATACAGTACATACAGGCGTGACATGTTGGAGTGATGCTTCTAAGCAAATGTTGATCAGTAAGCTGATAGAAGTCCCAAATGGAAGGAAAACAGATTGTTTGTCATCTGTGGCACCATAGATTCCACTGATCAGCCAAAACAAGCTCAATAACTCAATGCATACACAAACTCCTATTGAATATGCATTCACAACCACAGACCACGTGTAACCACACCAACCCAGGACCTCCACATCTGGCTTCTTCTGTCTGTGATAAAGCCCTTTTGTGGGGAAAAACTCATTCTGATTGGCTGAGTCTGGCTCTCCAGTGGGTGGGCCTGGCTGCCAAGTGGGTGGGCCTATGCCCTCCAAGACCAATCCATGGCTGCACCCCTGCCCAGTCATGTGAAATTCATAGAATAGGGCCTACTGAACTAACAGTATTAAATTGACTGATTTCCTTATATGAACTGCAACTCAGTAAAATCTTTGAAATTGTTGGATGTTGCGTTTATATTTTTGTTCAGCATAGCTTGGTAAAAAACAAAGTTAAATGATTGTTTGATTAGAAAATGTATGCATTAATACACGACTGTCTCTGGGAAGTGTTGCCATCACAATTGACAAGTTAAAGGATATTAAATATCTGCCAAAAAATCTGCCTCCTTGACTCCCTACATCAGTATTGGCATCGGCCCTAAAAAAAAAATCCCTATAGGTCGTTTTCTAACGCACAGTTGTGAAGAAGGCGCTATAGCGCCTCTTCCCCCTCAGGAACTTGAATAGGTTTTACATGGGCCCTCAAGTCCTCACTGCTTGGTAATGCAACAGCACCGCCCACGATCACATGGCGCTACAGAGGGTGGTACGGACAGCCCAGTACAGCACTGGGGCCGAGCTCTCTGCCGTCCAGGATCACTATATCAGGCGGGGTGAAGGGAAGGCCCGGAAAATCGTTATAGACTCCAGCCAACCCAAGCCATAGACTGTTCTCTCTGCTCCCTCACGGCAAGCGGTACCGGTGCATAAGTTATGCTGCTGCTGCTTATCATACAGTATATCCTGATGCCTAGTCACCTTACCCCTATACATATCTACCTCTATCACTCCAGTATCCCTGCACATCGTAAATATGGTATTAGAACTGACCCTGTATATATCTTCTTACATTCTCGTGTTCTACTTATTTCTTAGATTTATTTATTGTGTGTTTTTTGTTCTACCTTATGTTATTTTTTAGTGCTACATTGATATTGATCACCACATTGTTGGGTTTGGAGCTTGCAAGAAAGGCATTTCACTGTACTTGTGCATGTGACATAAACAACTTCAAACTTGATAACTGAGCTTTGGATATGGGTTTGAAAACGTGTTTCTTTGTTAAACAACCCAATAGTTGTGTCCCTTTGATGTAGAACGGATTACCTCCAGCAGTAGGGGTCAGTATGGAGGGATAACCTGCCATGCTAAGACTTTTTGTTCTCTGACACATGCGTGGAAGTTATTAGGTCTGTACATAAAATACTTCCCTCCCTTCATTCACTGTGAAAATAGCACAAAAGGTAAACAGCAAAAACGTCGTTTCATCTCCCTTGTATTACCTTCCAAAAAGCCAGAGCGATTGCACCGCATTGATTCGTTTATTATTCTGATGACATTTTGCATTTTGGCGGTTCAGCTTTCTCCCCTGATTTCAACTGCTGATTATTCCGCATCAGTCGGGGATGATTTGATAAAAGAGCCAACAGAGTTATTGCTTCCCTCAGTCAAAGTTATTACCCCGGCAAGGCGCCTGCTCTCCACTATACTGTTGAGAGAAATAATAAGGCAGAGAACTGTGGGAAGCTTATGACACCTCAGCAGATGGCTGAGACAGGCAGAGTGACGGAGAGGAGACCCTGCAGTAGGACTCTGTGACACCCCGCTTAGCCCTGCCACAGCTACTGTTGACTCACTATTTGTCAATCTCTCTTTGAGTGAGGATGTTGTAGAGTTTCTGACACAACTTTCACCTGCAGCAGCTAGCTACAGGAATGACAGAGAACCTGGATATTATCCCATCTTCTTATTCTAATCAGCTACACACAGTTACACCACCAGATGCCATTACACACACATTTCATTTATTTATTTAACCTTTCTTTTATCAGGGAGTCATACTGAGACCAAGGTCCCTTTTATAGATGAGCCCTGAATTACATAAATGACAGAAAATACAAGCAGAAAGAAAATCACGGTCATAAAAAACAAACACATTCAACAGTAAAAATATCCTCAATCAGCTTTCTGTATTGGCCTAGAGGCACCACAACATAAAATTTAAGAACATGTTGAAGATAGTTTCCTTGAACCTTATTTGTGGAACAAAAACCGGATTTACCCAACTCAGTAGAGACCAACAGACTTTCCAGAGTTAGCCATCCCTGAGACCGGGTGTGGTAACGTGTTTGTCTAAAGTTTAGTAATGAAGTTAGGTACAGTGGGACTTTTTGTAAAAGGGCTTTATAAATGAAAACATAGCAATGTATCAACCTAAGTGACATCAAAGAGGGCCAACCAACTTTCTGCTAGAGAATGCAGTGACGAGTTCAAAAATGGTCACCCATAATAAAGCGCAGTGCGCTATGATCAACTGCATCTAACGACTTTAATGACGTGGCAGCTGCGTTCATATACTGTAGATGATGTCACCATAATCTAGGACCAATAGGAACGTCGACTGAATAATCTGCTTTCTACTATTTAGTGAGAGGCAAGTATATTTCTATTCTCAGCTTCTTAACTAACACATCAACATGCTTTTTAAAAGACAACTTTTCATCTATCCAGATATTTGTAAGCAGGGACACCCTCAAATAAATATGCTTCAATCATCAGTTAGTTTTATGCACTCTAGAGAACACCATATACTTAGTTTTACATGCATTCAATTTCAGTTCAATATAGTTTTTCTGTAACACAATGAAGGCAGACTGTAGTTCAGATAGAGCCTGGTCAACCGTGGGGGCAATAGCATACACAACAGTATTATCGGCATACAAGTGCAGGTTACAATTTTTTTACCAACAAGTCGATATTGTTAATGTTAACAGTAAAAAGTACAGGACCCAGAATCGACCCCTACGGGACACCTTTAGTAATATCCAGGAAACCTCATTTAACACCGTCCGTAGATACGCACTGAGTTATACCTGTTAAGTCATCTTCAAACCCGTTACATGCAGCCTGGTCTAGGCCAATTGAGGAAAGCCTCTGAATTAGCATTGAGTGATCAACAGTATTGAAAGCCTCTGACAGGTCAATGAAGAGGGCAGCACAATGTTGCCCTTTTTCCATACAGTTAACCACATGATTTAAAACATTGGATGCAGCAGAGATAGTGATATGACCTGGCCTAAAACTTAACTGATGTACATTTAGAATACATTTCAAAGATAAGAAAGCTCTTTGCTTAGAATTAATCCATGTTTAGAAATAGGGTGATCATTATTTAGGTCACAACCGTCACCACCTTTGTTAAGGGGGAGTACTTGGGGATAATACCAGATATTATCGTCAGGAAAACAATATGCGTTAAAGATTCAGTAATCAGGGGGGCAGAGAGCTGCAGTAAAAATGGGTCAAGCATAACAGCCCCAATGGATTTCTTTATATTTTTTACATCAGGCATCTAGCACATCACAGATAGTAAATTGTTGAAATTAAAACAAAGATAATTAGCTCCTTCTCCTCAGAATTAACAGGCCAATTCCTTCCTGGCCTGTTGTGGTCATTCAGCACAATTCAATTCACACATATCACTGTAATGCTCCAAACCTTTTAGGAGAAACCATTCATCCCCTCCCCATGTCTCTCTTGAGACTGAATGAGGAGAGACGATAGCTAGTAATGGACCGGTTGAGATTGCTATTGAGAAAACGGTTGTTATAGAGAAAACGGTAAGGCCATATTACATTCAGAGGGTCTTGTCCATTTATGGACATCCACACATGCACACACACACACACAAACATACACACACATACATGCACACACACACCACACACACACACTCACACACATGCAAACACACCACACACACACACACACATACACATACACGCAGACATTCACTTGGTTGACTATCCCTCAAACAGGCCACCATTTCCCTGTCAAAGTATGCTCTCATCAGCATGATTAATTATTTACTCTCGTACTCCTAAGCTCCTTGGCTCATTTTACATTATGTTTGGAAAATCAGGAAATGTAGTGATTAACTATTTTGAGATGTCCCCACCTAGTATAAGTGCTGCATTAGTTATGTGCCGTGTGGCTGTTGTTCACCTATTTTATTTCCTGTCTGTCTACCCACTGGTGGGTCTTCGCAGCCCTACTGTCATTTCACGGTGTATGCTTTTGTCAATTGAGAGAGGTACTTTGGACAGGGGAGGGAGACTGCCAGCTCCTGATCTGGAAAGTAGGCCAACACCAGGATCTGAGGACATATACCCCAGCCTCAGGGACACACACATACCAACCAGGGAGTATGACGATGCAGGGACACTAGGGTGTGTGTGTGTGTGTGTGTGTGTTATAGCAAATATGATCTATATTGCTTTCTAATAATTGGCTGGTAAGGGGGCAAACACTTCAAAATGGGACCTACTAACACTCCACTAAGGTCAAGTCTGTGCTAGTACAAATATTGGAGGGGGCAATATCATAAAGCAGGGAGCATGGGGTTGATTCAGAACAGGAAAACTAGGGCATTCTCGGAATCTCATCTGCACATTCCCTCCTCCCCAGCCCTTTTGTGAAACAGTAACAGTCTATTAAACGCACAGTCTAGTTACAAATATACCGCAGCTGGAGAAGACCCACTTTAAGGTACTGTAAGTGTGTTTTGGAGTGAGCATCTGGATGCTTTCTTTACCTCCGTTTATCCCCCATCTGCCAGGATTAGAAACCACCCACAGTGCCTGCACGCCTTCATTATTCAAACGCTCCACTACAAAAATGAGCGCTTATTCATTAGGCTTATTTACCCTTTAATAACACAAAGGTCTCTTAAAAGCATCCTCCTTTTGGACCCTTTACACTTAACTACCTAGCACAGTGTGTGTGTGTGTGTGTGTGTGTGTGTGTGTGTGTGTGTGTGTGTGTGTGTGTGTGTGTGTGTGTGTGTGTGTGTGTGTGTGTGTGTGTGTGTGTGTGTGTGTGTGTGTGTGTGTGTGTGTGGATAATGAAAACACTCCCTTATTTTATTTGCTAGACAAGCAACCCAGGGATTTCTCTGTTGTTCTAGGCCTGTGGGTTTACCTGCATGAGCCTGAATGCCAGTCCTCGGCCTATAGCTGTGGCTGGAGGGAGCATTGGAGGTAGTAGGAGAATGAGTGTGCGTGTGTGTGTCAGGAGGAATTGCAGATAGCTCATGTGTGAAATTCATGCAGAGCCCCCAAGCCCTCCATGTGGACACTGTCATCTATTCTCTGAAGCCCTGTCGCATGTGTACGTCGGGGCTCTACAGGGAGGTTCTATCGCCTGAGCGCAAGTCTTAATTAGCGACCCTCTATGCTCCTCCAGCTCATCTCAGAGGTTCTCCTGCTGCTACTGTCCAGCCATAACACATCTGTCCTGGGCCACACAGAGAGCCACCCAGTCCCCACCACCACTATCCCACTTCAGCCATTTACTGCACTAGTTTACACTAGCAATCATCTCCCACTGCACACTGGGGACACACAGGATTCCATTACACATCTAAGCTAATTAGGGAAGATGGTGGAAAAAAAGGAAATGTGTAAGGGGGAAAAAAACGAGTGAGCAGCTGCCTACAGAGCAGTGGGTTTTGCCATTACGCAACACGTGGACTCTCAGTTATGTAATTCCAATGGAGGTGTTGAGTAACTCTGTGTGAGCAGATGTGATAAGACCAGATGTGAACTCCTTTAATTGAGTAGATATTTTCTCACTGATTGAATGAGGCCTCTAAAAGCCCAGAAGTCACTGCCTATGCTGAATTTCCCTAAGGACTCAGTTTACGGAGATGAAGAGTTGCTAGCTCCACCCATACACTAACGCAGCCTTCTCTCTCTCTCTCTCTCTCTCTCTCTCTCTCACTGTTGGGAAAGAGCTTGCAAGAAAGGCATTTCACTGTACTTGTGCACGTGACAAACTAAAGTTCCTCAGTGCACACAAACACGCCTACAGGGATTCAGAACTGTTTTAGTACGCCTGTCTGGGATGATTTCCAAATGACACAACACTGGAAATAATATCAACAAAAGCACAAGCACAACTACTTATCACAGAACCCTTTGAGATTAGAATAATGTATTTATAGCCGACACTGAGCTACCCTTTTGCTGTTAAGTGGGCATTCATGACTACATATTATACTGTGTGGTGCATATTGGCCACTCTGCAGTCTGCAGTACAAAACAATCCCACACATGCTGCTGTGTTACTCATTAAAAATGTACTGGCCAGAAATGTCTGTGTCTTAAAAGACAATTAAGTGAGCGTGGCACAAGCAGGCCTGGATTAAAGCTTGGCCCGGTTTCTCTGGTCTGCATGTGGAAATCAATAGGCACTCAGCATTGCAGACTAACAGCATGCTGCCCACAATGTATCTCTATATTTGGCTCTTCCAAGAAGACACCTTCTACTACATACAATTTGCATGGAGCGTGGAACAGAAATGTCACACATGCACAGGATAATAACGTAAGAGTGTGCTGCAGCATTTCCTAAGAGGACTGTTGTCGCTTGTGTCATTTCCTGTTCCTGTTAGTCTATTATGTGGCGCTCAGACAGAGAGAAAAATGTTCTGTTGTGGAGAGGTTCTGTGGTAAAGCTGGTTGAATGAAAGGTCATTCAACATTCTAGGGTTGAGAAAACACATTGGGTGTTTCTCAAAATGCATACTACTGTGCTCCGAGTATGCAAATTGGAACACAAGAGGGTCAGAGTATGAGCCCAAATCAATGTATGCGAAACGAAGCACGGAGGGCACTTCTCGAATACATACTCCGTTTGTACATATTTTGAAGCATGCATCAACGCAAGCTTCAACTGAAAGTATGTTAAAGACATATGACGCAACCATGTAAAAATATTCATGAAATCAACGGGGGCAATTATTTGAGCTGAAGCAAGAAAAAATCAACTCTGACTTCGGAATGAAATGTTGCCATGTCAAATATCATATGTTGCCTCACTACAATATTTTATCTTGATACATTAATAAATAAATGTTGTGTTAATTTTGGCATGGTTACCTGGCTACAATACCCACTGTAGTGTGCGTAGGTTGTCAGTCCATAGTAAGTCAATAGCGCTACTACTGTTAGCTAGCCACATAGCCATGAAGAATTGTTAGCTAGCTACCCATGAAGAATTGACATCTACCTTGGATAACATTGGTTTTAGGTCATTTTTGCCTGTTATACTATCTGGAAAGCTACATTATTACAATTCACATATAGCTAGCTGATAGTTATAAAGTAAAACGTTTGCTTTGTGTTTATCTTGTTTCATCTCTATTGTCATTGTCCTGGCTAGAAGAAGAAAGGTTCAGTGAATGGGTAAGTCCATAGTAAGTCAATAGGGCTAACTGGCTAGCTAACTACCCACGAAGAATTTAAATCTACCTTGTATAAAATAATTTTTAGGTAATTTCTGCCTGTTTAACTAGCTAGCTGGCAAGCTAGATTACAATTCACATATATCTAGCTGATAATTATGAACTGAAACATTTCCTTTGTGTATATCTTGTTTCGTCTGAATGGGGAGATGCAGCGTGAGGTAATTCAGTAGGGGGAGTGCAAGTACTTCTAAAATTAAATGTTTTATGCGTTCTCCACACTCTCGTCCTCACAAGAACGTACTCAAGAGACCGTCCTCTGAGAATGCACTTCGAGCATGAGAGCGTGGAGCATGTTAGTATGCATATTGAGAAACCCATTATGCACAGATGTAGGATCTTAATTTGAGCCAGTTTGCTACAGCAGGAAAATAAATTAAGATCCTACATCTTTACACAGCTGTGTGACACAGTTTTTTTTTGTATTTCTGTGTGTCTTAATGAGTTATGTAAAATGTTCCGTTTTATAATCATGCAAGTCATCAAGGCCCAAGGCCTAGCAGAAAGCGCATCATACCAAAACAATTTCCTGCTGTATCTATTTGCCATTCATTGTGATGCTCTAACTAAGTCATGGCCCTAAGAGTTCATGCTGCAAAAAATACAGGCTCCCTTCTAATTTCCCCCATCCAGCAGCGACGCCTTCACTCTGACTGAAAGGTCAGTCTGATAATTATTTGCTTCTGAGCATAGCAGAGCCCAGCGCAGCTCTATGTCTGTCTGTATTTCTGTATGTCTGGCTGTCTGTCAGTCTTTCTGTAAAACTGTGCTGTAGCGCCCTGATACATCAGCCACCATCCATCATTACTCCATCCAGAGTCGGGCCGAGCAGAGCCAGTGCATTAAGACATTTCATTTTAGCAGCCGCTAACCTAATTAGCCCGGTACCCGAGCATCTCTGCAATCTAATAACTAATTAGCATGAGTCCAGCTTGGCTGGGGCTAGGGATAAGGAGAGAAAAGAGCCGCAGGCAACCCTCCTGTCCTCCCTTCCCCTTCCCTCCTCTCTACTCTCTGTTTTTGCATTTCTTTCCATCTCCATCTCTCGCTCCTAAGCACCTCTCTCTCTCTCTCTCTCTCTCTCTCTCTTAGAAAACAATGCAGGGGGACGCAAAGGGGGATCTGGTCATTTTTCTTTTAAGTAGCAGTTTCTCAGGAGACAGAGGAAGGAAAATGTTCCAAGAAAAACAAGGGGAACAGAGCCTGGGGAGGCTGGGCCAGAGAGAGAGAGAGATGCGAGATAGACGAGAACTGTCCTCCATTCTTTGATCCCAAAGAAAAGAGAGCTGCTTCAAGACTGTCAGAATATAGGGAAGAGGTGGGAGAGAGAGAAAAAGGAAAGAAGAGAGTGATATCCTAAAAAGGGAAACATATCATAAAAGGGGGAAGGGGAAAATAAGAGAACAGGGCTGTGTGTGTGTGCTGGTGTTTGTAATGTGCTATAGAGGGCTTGCAGTTGCGTCACAAATCACCTAGCAACCGCACCAAGCGCCATGTTGGAAGATCAAACTCAGTCTGTTGGGAGTCCTCCAATTGTTCACATGGCTGGCTGTGTTTTGCTACCACAGGAAACTTCAGGGAGACAATCCATTATTTAGTTTTTCTAAGGACCAAGAAAACAAAGGCAGTGGGAGAACCTATTCAAATAAGTAAATATATTCTGAAAATGATTAAAAACAATGTAATATTAGCAAACTAGCTAGCTACTGAAACTTAGTGTGCAGGCTAACTAAAATGACCTTCTATTGTGTGCTAGTTAGCTAACTTTACATACTGTATAGCTAGCTACATTAATTAAATATCATATGCTAATATGCTAACTTCATATTAGCTATTTAGCTATCTTGATGTATTTATCGTTGTAACTCCAACTGCATTTGTAGCTAGGTAGGTCGATAGTAAACAGCCATGGAAGAGGGTGAAAGGATTAGCTAGCACTTCCAGCTCTTAGAGAAGTGAGAGTAGGCTACTCTGGATAGGGTAGGTACCTTTCTGGGTGGACATTATGAAACTATTCTCCAGTTCCAGTCCCTAGTGAGAAAAACTGAGGACTGAGAGATATATCAACTAAATAATCAGGGCTGTCTAACTTGAGTATAATGGAGCCTGTTTCTTTGGGATGTTTCTGTCCTCAGATACAGAGACCCGTTAAACCCTGTCTGCAGATGAAGAGGTTCCAATGAATGTCCCAAGAGAATAAGGGTACATGGATACCATGGATTATATATCTACCTATATGTGTACCAAAAAATACAGTTTTCAAGTCACACAATGTATAAACCTATTACAAATGGAGCAGGCCAACCCTGCTGGGTGTGCACGCTTCTGTTCCAACCCAGCACTAACACACCTGATTTAATGTATAATACCTAATTAGTTAATAATCAAGTATCAAGTGTGCTATTGCTGGTCTGGAACAGAAGTCTGCTCACCCAGTAGATCAGGATTCAGTGGAACGAGGTTGGCCACCTGGTATTTACTTTTTTTGTTCACCTGAAATTATTCTTTAGTAATAATAGCCTACTTGTTACTAAGATGTCTGACCTTTACATACAGTACCAGTCAAAAGTTTGGACACCCCTATTCATTCAAGGGTTTTTCTTAATTTGACTATTTTCTGCATTGTTGAATAATAGTGACGACATCAAAAATATGAAATAACACATATTGAATCATTGTGCATCTGAAGCAAAGAATAGCTTACTGTAACACACACACGGTTTACCTTTGTTCAGCTATATGTTCTCAATTTAAAAATGATACCAGTAGACAATGTATGAGGCTAATCCTTATAATAAATGTTGTATATGTATTGTGCTGACATTAAATTTTTTGGTGCAAATCCAACCCTTGTAATCTAGGTGGTGAAATGTATGGAAGCAGGAGATGGATCCTTAACTTGAAACATACACACAACTACTACTACCAAGTCATTCTATGAAAATGGTGGCTTTTTTAACAGCCAACTTTTACACATTTGAATTCTTAAAAAACAAAAAACAAACTTAAAGTCAGATAATAGTTAAACCCTTAACATTATAAATCAACATAAATGACAGCTTAATATATTTTTATATGTTTACCATACATAGAAAAATGCTGGTGCTGACTTTTGGTCACTGGTGTTACCTATATTTTAGATGACATTTCAGCCTTTCTAGAATGTAATGGCAGTCTTTAATGTGCATATATAATCACAGACTGAAAAGGTTCATGATAATACTAAGAAATTGTTTGGATTAGTAATAATTTACTTAAAAAATGCATGTGTAAAGTTCTATTGTCTGACATTTTTCCATTTATACTATTGCATTTTTGTAACATTCGAAATAACTGAGTTTGAGTCATCAAAATTGAATGATCATATCCTTAAAATGTTTACTAACGAATGTAGCAACAGTTAGATTAAGTTGGCCAACGCTGATGCCAGAACACCAATATGCCATACAGTAATGTACCAGTGACGCAATGTGAAACGAACATAAGATTATTTCAAACACATTTGATCAATTTATTAGTAATATTTTTTTATACAAATAATTTCAGATTTCATAAGATGGGTTGATTTAATATGAACAATAAAATTAGGGTTATTGGTCAAAGATTAAGACCAAAAGACTCTAAATCCTTTAATTAAGTCTAGTGTTTTTGTTTAAGGTAGGCTGCTCTGCGGTGTGGGTCAGCATCCCTGCACTGTCTGTAGAGTCTTTGCTTTTCAGCAGCATCTAAATTCTATCAAAAGGAAAGGCATATTATGTGATTGATTAGAATATTGAAATAATAAAGTAATAAAATGCTAATACGTTTTATATATATATATATATATATATATAAAATTGTTAAGGGTTTTATAACGTTGAGAAAAAAGTTTGAGAAAAAAGAGAAAAAAGTTTGTGATATTGATTGTCACTGGCGTTATCGTCATGTCACTGGTGTTACCAGCAAGAACAGTAACACCAGTGACGATAACACCAGTGACAAATCTGCAGACAAGATGGCATATCTAAGATGGCGGTCACTGTAGCTCAAACCACACTTCTTTAATTGTGAATAAGTCTCTAAATCATGCAATTTGATCAATAATTGTTATCCAATTTCCTTTCCCCTTACTATAAACTGTATAACACCAGTGACACATCTTAAGTCCTTGCATGAAATTAACAAGTTAATCATCAAATTGTTAACATATGAAGAGAGAGTGCACTGTCACCATGTGTTTTTCAAAACAATCCCGTCTCCAATGAACCTTTGACCCAGGAAGAATTTGGCAAGGATGTTGCATTTTTTTCAAAGTGGTGGTTTTAACACCAGTGACTTGAAATGGAAGGACAGCTATTACTTGTAAATTATTTGTAATATTTATTTGATATTTTTGTTTTTTAAGTAGTCCACTAAATAACTAAAATACTCTCATTCGTATTATGACATTTAAAATATATTTTAAAACAGAAAATATGTCACTAAAACATGACTGAGGGACAAGCCAATTTCATGGTACTGACCATGTTCTACAATATATATACTGTATATATATTTTTTTTGTAATATAACTGTTACATATTTTTTATTAATAATAAAACACTTTAATTAATTCAAAACCAAAAAATTTTGTGTCATTATCTCACACTTAGGTGTTTTTCCTGGTGAATAAGGTTGGGACAGGAAAGCCACAATTTTTGTAGAATGACCCAATTTTATTGTCTATGCTAAATGTGTTTAAATTGTAAAGAAAGAAAATAGTTGGGCTTAAGAAATACTAATTGCTGGACTACAAGGTATCTAGCTAGCTAATTTTGGCTAACTTAGTGTTATTGTTAACACCTGGTTAGCATAACAGCTAAACTAAACTCAAAATCCATCAGACTTGACTTACCAGTGATGAAATGATCGTAGCAGACCCGTTACTGACAGCTGTCTGGGTTCAGGTCTTGACGGGCAAAACATTTTTTTTCTGACAGTTCTTGAGTCTTATCTCATTGGTGTCACCGATGGTGTTCCATGATTGCGGAGAATCTGTAAACATGTTTCTTTCCTGCCTTGTTAGAGCAGCCAAATACTCTAAAGAAAATTATTGTGGTTTTGAATCAACTAGTTTTGGGCACTGTTATCATGCAGTTCGCGGTAGCCATTCGGCTGTTGTTAGAATAATTAATGCGGTGGTATTCCAATATGGCCGCCAGGAGGCGTTGTATGTCAACTACAAGCCCTCTATACAGGGACACAGGCCTCATCTCTCCTCTATAAAATCCTCAGGCCAACCAGAACTCCCCTGGGTGATTTGCCTACACTACAGATGCACATTCTCCACCATGCAACGCAGCGGCACTGCCGTCCACATCAGCAGACAGGGGCAACGTCATGAAAAATGCATTAAAAACGCCCGGGGGAAGGGATGCAGAGTGATACGCAACTGTACAGAGATAGACAGGGAAGGAGGATGATGGGGGGGGGGGGGGGGGGGTGCAGAGTGATAAACATCCATACAGAAAAGCTCAGGAGACAGGGCTGAGAGCATGGTAGACGCTGGTTCTTTGTTGTGCATGGACAACTCTCCAACCTCTCATTTACACAAAGTCTCTGGTGAGGATGGACCGTCTACGGGCAATACAAACAGTAGGATGAGTCGCTGTGTGTCTTATATGGATCACAATGTGGCTTATATCTCCCTCTGCTTATGCCTCTCACTCTAGACACTTTAGCACCGTTTCTCTCTGATTGTATTGATGCCCTTGCCCACTGGTCCATTCAGCCAGGCCCGTTAGTCACAACAGACACAACTGTTTTAATCTCAAAGGAGAATTCATCAACAGTGTTTTTATTCATCTATGTTTGCAGAGAGGCCACAGACACACAGATGTTCTCTGTCAGTGGGGATCACCATGGAGATGGAACACAAATAAAAATGCTGCTTTTTTATTCCAGTAGGTGGAAAGAAAAAAAGGAGAGAAGGCTGGAGGGCAGTGTGCCTTGGTTTCTATGCCCCTTGTACCCAATCTACACATCCTCCTCACCCACTACAATCCTACCTCTCTAAATCCTTGGCTTACGATCAGTTCCAAGAAGATCCACATGCAGCCTTTCGCCTGCAGGGTTGACCCCTCCTCACTTTCAACCGCTGCTCCAGTCCTTCACAGACAGGAGGAGGATTAGAAAGCTGCGGGCATATTTCTAGAAGTGATGTCACACGGGAGGGGAAAAGGTATCAAATATTCGGAGGTGACTCACAGAGGGAGGTCTTCACGGACCCCAGTTCCACACACATAACCATTACTGTCTGTTCACGTAGATAAATAGATCAATAAAAAACACCATTGATGAATTATCCTCTTAGATTAAAACAGCTGTGTCTGTTGGGTATCTGTGACTCAGGAGCCTGATTAAAAAAAATTGTTTTGTTTTGTATATATGTGACCCATTTCAGGAAACTTACGACTTCACAGGAGAGCCGTTTGAATGATTATTATTTTATTTTTTTATCAAAATACTTCAACATGTGAACTTTCATTTGTCTTAATAACAAATGTGTATGCCATCTGTAAATACAAATAAAATTGTTAAATTACGAACCTTGTAGGTTAAGCCACAGAAAAAGTGAGCAACCTTCCCACTAGCCATGATTGGCTGAAATAATGAGTGGGCTGGACATGTTGAGATAGGAGTTCGGATCGGTCTGCCATAGAAGCTTGTCAGTCTGTGTTGGTCATCCTGTAGAACGCAGCTTTTTAAAAATATATTGTGTAATGGAGCTGCATAAGTGTGGCTCTCCACTTTCTGGAGGATCAAGTTTTGAAATCAGTGGAATTAGAGTATGGCAGCTGGGGAGATGGCGGAAACACCTGTCTCCGGATTGCATCTTCAAACTAAGGGCAACCGTGGCATGGCATATACAGGTACGATAGTCTAATGTTAGCTAACTACATTTTCAGATATGACACGTTTTCTAATTTTGACAGAAAGTGGTTTCAATTCAAGTTTCCCAGAGCCGTTTGCTGTTCTAGTTAGAGTCTAATGTTAGGTATTGTTGGCACTTTATTCATTGTTGTTTAACTAGCTAAAGTTAGCTGGCTGGCTCGTTAGCTAACATTACATGTGTGATCTTATACGTTGTTTACCTAGCTAGGTTCATTGTTTACCTAGCTAGCTAGATATATGTCTTAAGCTAAAGTGTACTGTTATCTAGCTAGCTAACGTTAGCTGGCCAGCTCCCTAGCGGAGGTTATTATTTGTTTCCCAGGGCTGTTTGCTTTTCTAGTTAGAGCCTAATGTTAGGCATTGCTAGAACTTTGTTAATTGTTATTTAACTAGCTAATGTTAGCTGGCTGGCACATTAACTAACGTTATGTGACGTGTGTACAACACCCGTTGAATATGGCCGGTGTCAGTAAATGTCTGCAAAAAACATAATGAAAAAGTTGCCAGCAGGGCTGGTTAGGCTGTTTTCATGTTATCCAGAGGTCAAAATATCATTGGCCCTTTAGCTAACGTTATGTAACGTGTGTACAACACCCGTTGAATATGGCCGGTGTCAGTAAACGTCTGCAAAATAGCGCAATGAAATTGTTGCCAGCAGAGCAGGCTGTTTTCATGTTATCCATAGGTCAAATAAATCATCGGCCAGAGCGTCAAGTGTGCTGTCCGTGAGCGAAACGAGATGGGTGGGGCTAAAGCTTAAGGGGGTGTGAACGATGCTGAATATGTGTAGACAAAGAAGAGCTCTTCAGTAGATACCAAAACATTCAAAAGCGATTTTCCAAAAGTGAGTTTACAAAAGTTGATCAACTTTCAAAGCAGAATTATTTTCCCTTTGTTCCTCAAATGCAGTGTATGATATAGCATTTTGCAGCTCTGAATTTCTACTTTTATCCCAATGTAACACCATTTCACATTTTGCTACATAAGACCGAATCCAGTTGGTGAGTCACATATATTCATGTTTTTCAAAGAGTTATGGGGAAAGGGATGGAGTATCCCCTGAATGTCTCTGCCTGTCTCTGCACTGAGTTCCACTTGAAATGGTGGATGAGTTCTCTGAGATAAAATAGCCGTGTATGTTGGGAATCTGTGACTCAGGAACCTGACTGAATGCAGAGACGGCGGAAGTACAGTAGGGGCGCCGGGGGCGCCGCCGGACCCTCTGATTTGCGCACCTTTGAAGTTCAGATGGGAATAGTATCTGTTGGAATAGTAATTGAAGTCTGGACACAGACTGTGGGCCTCATATGTAGCCAATTAAAATATGAACTCCTCTGCAGTAGGAGTTTTAAATGCAGTAAAATTATAGAAATGTTAATTTTGTCTCAAGATCAGGAGTGGAGAAATACGATTTATTTCTTTAAACATCTTTACAGAATGTGAAGTTGACCTTAGGAAGAGTGTTGTGTAGCCTAAATGTGCACTTTTCATCTGCAACATAAAAGCTGATATTATTTAATTATCAACCAAATCAAATATTAATCCAAGATGAACTGAAATACTATCATAAAACCATGCAGTCAAACTAACGAAAAATCTCCCCGGTCCTTAAACATTCTTGCTCCGCGAGAGAAGCAACAATTAAACAGAAAACTTTATCGATGTCGACTAGGTTGTTGATGATGCATTCATTCTATCGATTTATGACATTCTGGTGAGCAAGGCTTTGTATACAGTGCCTTCAGAAAGTATTCATACCCCTTGACTTATTTCACATTTCTTGTGTTAGCCTGAATTCAAAATGACTTTTTTCTCACCCATCTCCACCCAATACCCCATAATGACAAAGTGGAAACATGTTTTTTTAAATGAGTATGTTTTTAAAAATGTGTATTCACACCTCTGAGTCAATACATGTTAGAATCACCTTTGGCAGCAATTACATCTACGAGACTTTCTGGGTAAGTCTCTAAGAGCTTTTCACATCTGGACTAAGCAACATTTGCCCATTATTCTATAAAATAATTCTTCAAGCTCTGTCATTGCCAGAAACCATTTTCAGATTTGGCCATAGATTTTGAAGCAGATTTAAGTCAAAACTGTAACTCGGCCATTCTGAAAACCACTGTTGTACTCTGACGTTATTTTCCTGTTTCTGGCTCGCCTATTAGCTTGCATGATTCTTACCATTCTCCATCTACCTTTCATCAACAAGCTATTTTCACCCACAGGACTGCCACTGACTGGGTGTTTTTTGTTTGTCGCATCTAGACACTGTTGTTTCTGTGATACGACACGCCTGGCACCGACGATCATACCAGACTCAGTCGCTTAGGTCACTCATTTTGCCCATTCTAACGTTTCATGGGGTGGCCACTGACTGGCCACTGACTGTATATCTTGTCAAAAGCTCAACGTGACTGCAAACAGAGATATGTATATAAGGACAAGATGCTCATGTCTCCGCCCTAACAACGGGAGTCGTTGTCCCAAAAGCAGGAAGGCAGGCAACAAGCTTAGGTCCAAAATAAGCCCATAGAAACGCATTGGGCTTACTTTGGACAGATTTTGCAGCAGAAGAGGTTGGAATGTCTGACTGAAATATGTGACATATCAACGTTTTATGTAAATTAGTAGTTTGAATTTGTTGATCAAATGTGGGATATGATTGTTTGGTTGCAGGATGCAGGACAAAGGGTCATAATCTGGGACATGTGGTCACCCTAGTTTACGGTCTTACTCATAGTTTGGCAGCATTCATCAGAACCGGGGTCATGGCAACCTTCGCTTTAAAATAAGTAACATTTTCCTGGAAAAGGAAAGATTGCCACTAGAGGTCGACCGATTATGATTTTTCAAAGCCGGTACCGATACCGATTATTGGAGGACCAAAAGGTCGATACCGATTAATTGGCCGATTTTATTTATTTATTTGTAATAATGACAATTACAACAATACTGAATGAACACTTATTTTAACTTAATATAATACATCAATACACATCTATTTAGCCTCAAATAAATATGAAACATGTTCAATTTGGTTTAAATAATGGAAAAACAAAGTGTTAGAGAAGAAAGTAAAAGTGCAAAATGTGCCATGTAAGAAAGCTAACGTTTGAGTTCCTTGCCCAGAACATGAGAACATATGAAAGTTGGTGGTTAATTTTAACATGAGACTTCAATATTCCAAGGTAAGAGGTTTTAAGTTGTATTTATAGGACTATTTCTCTCTATACCATTTGTATTTCATATACCTTTGACTATTGGATGTTCTTATATGCATTTTAGTATTGCCAGTGTAACAGTATAGTTTCCGTCCCTCTCCTCGCTACCTGGGCTCAAACCAGGAACACAACGACAACAGCCACACTCGAAGCAGCGTTACCCATGCAGAGCAAGGGGAATAACTACTCCAAGTCTCAGAGCGAGTGATGTTTGAAACGCTATTAGCGTGCACCCCGCTAACTAGCTAGCCATTTCACATCGCTTACACCAGCCATTAGGCTGATAGGCTTGAAGTCATAAACAGTGCTGTGCTTGCGAAGAGCTGCTGGCAAAACGCACGAAAGTGCTGTTTGAATGAATGCTTACGAGCCTGCTGCTGCCTACCATCTCTCAGTCAGACTGCTCTATCAAATCATAGACTTAATTATAACATAATAACACACAGAAATACGGAAACTATCATTTAGAAAACAAAACGCTTATTATTTCAGTGAAATACGGAACTGTTCCGTATTTCATCTAACGGGTCGCATCCCTAAGTCTAAATATTGCTGTTACATTGTACAACCTTCAATGTATGTCATAATTACGTAAAATTCTGGCAAATTAGTTCGCAATGAGCCAGGCTGCCCAAACTGTTGCATATACCCTGACTCTGCGTGCAATGAACGCAAGAGAAGTGACACAATTTCACCTGGTTAATATTGCCTGCTAACCTGGATTTCTTTTAGCTAAATATGCAGGTTTAAAAATATATACTTCTGGGTATTGATTTTAAGAAAGGCATTGGTGTTTATGGTTAGGTACAGTCGTGCAACGATTGTGCTTTTTTCGCAAATGCGCTTTTGTTAAATCATCCCCCTGTGTTGCATCGATTATCTGCAACGCAGGACACGCTAGATAAACTAGTAATATCATCAACCATGTTAACTAGTTAACTAGTGATTATGATTGATTATGATTGATTGGTTGTTTTTTATAAGATAAGTTTAATGCTAGCTAGCAACTTACCTTGGCTTCTACTGCATTCACGTAACAGGCAGTCTCCTTGTGGAGTGCAATGAGAGGCAGGTGGTTAGTGTTGGACTAGTTAACCGTAAGGTTGCAAGATTGAATCCCCGAGCTGACAAGGTAAAAATCTGTTGTTCTGCCCCCGAACAAGGCAGTTAACCCACTGTTCCTAGGCCATCATTGAAAGTAAGAATATGTTCTTAACTAGTTAAATAAAGGTGTAAAAAAAAAAAAAACGGCTAAATCGGCGTCCAAAAATACCTTGAAATCGTCCCTAATTAATTGGCCACTCCGATTAATCGGTCAACCTCTAATTGCTACAGTAGGTTACATGATACAAGTCACACAGGAGTGATACCGCTTCAATTTATGCAATAAAAGCAATGTTGTCAACAACAAGCGCTATCTCCCACTCTCACCTGTGACAATGTATCTCCTTCGATGATGCAAAACCTGATTTGGGGGCATACCAAAGAAATATGTTTCTAACTAATCAGCTCAACAGCAGTTGAGGGAGGAAGATGAGAAGTTGGCAGACTAGGTGCAATACGAGGGCTGAACACCACAGAAGAAAAGAAGCAGCTGCTGGTGTGAGCAGCAGAAGTACCTGTCTCACCACAGACAGACAGAGACAGAGCAGGGCTTTCCTGATGCCTGTGATGACCTTTGTTAGGCCCAAAGCCCTTGCCAGGATTATAATTAGTGTATCTCCACCAATGGGGATAAGTTGAGACCCAAACATGAGTGTCTACACACCCTGACTAGTAGACATGTGGCTAATGACTTGCAGCTGTGCTGTCTGTGTAACTGTACTCATACTGTATAAGTGCCACAGCACACACACATACACACACACATACACACAGACACGCAGGAAATTATCTGGCAGTTGGTGGTCTTCAGCACAGGCAGGGCTGCATTAGATGAACCCCTTGCGGTGCTCTGAGCGCACACTCAGTATTATTTTCTGAAACACACTCACTCGTTCCCTCTCCTATTCAGACGGATTAATGAACAAGCGTAACACTCAAGCACTGAGGCACTGGTCTACCCAGGGTTTCTCTAAATGCAGAAGACACATTTCAGTTGAAGGCATTCAGTTGTACAACTGACTAGGTATCCCCCTTTCCCATCTTGAGATATCTCTGTATGATGTGTTTCTCCTCTGCAGAGAGCACATACTGTATAAATCCCTTTTGTCTCTCCTAAAGTGCAAATATATCTCTATCAACCATAACTTCTAATGATAAGGTTCAGTCTAGAGTCGACCAGTATAATCTCTTATTACACCCTACAACTCAGGTCCCACTGCCCATCAAAAACCACCCGGGCCTGGGTGTGGGCTATAGGAGTAACACCTAAAACACTAGACACCCTTATCAATCACAGCAGTTGTTCCTGCTCCGTTGAGTGGCTCTATGATTCAGTCTGTCTCTCAGCCATGCTCTATGCTCCATTAGGAGCTGATGTGTGTATAACCTTTCAGACTATTGAACCTGTAATGATCTGAATGCGTGCGATAAATGTGTTTGTGACCCTGTTAGCCTACGTAGATCCATAGCCCACCTCCCCACTGACTCCACTACCCTCTGTTCCCTGCATAGGGTCTCGTGCATCACAACCGGATCTATGGTTCACAACTTCATACACACTGTCCTTTTCCAGACTGGCTGACACGTAAGAGCACACTTGGTGTGTTATAGTTGAACACACATATGGTAAATACGCAGATAAAACATGAACCATGTAATAACATGGACATTAACACACATTCATGTACACAAATATATGTGAAGTGTACATTGGAGCACACACACAACAGGAAAGGAAATTGTGAAGAAAACAAGCTCTCAGTCCTAATCAACAGAGAGAATCAGACCAGGCTGATATATTGTTCTCCTTGAAGGCTATCTCCTGATTTCCTTCCACCTCGGGTGGGACAGAGATGGCCGTTTCCTGTTTCTGTGGAGTGGGCTCACATCCTCACAGTGCAATAATAATCAGTCGGACACAGTTTGGATCGAGAGTGAGTCTGACTGTTGTTGATATGTTCTCAGAACATTGACGAAATGTTCACCTCTGCCCCCTGGTCTCCACCATCTATACTATGCTGGAGAAAAGTCCCCTTTGAACATTGAGACAAAGTGCCCCTCAAGGCCCCATAGTCTTAGGCCCCATAGTCTTAGTCTTGTTCTTCAGTCCAAGGGTGTGATCGGTATGAACCTCAGAGAGCAGGTCCGGGCTCTAATCACCCACTTCAGAGGAACTTTCTCCTGCTAAGGCTGATGGAAACCTTGTGCCTTAACAAAGGCCTGATGCTGGCTAGACTCTCCACTGGCCTGGCCAGTTCACAGGTTCCACCATTACATGACTGTTCACGGAAAGAACCTGCCCTGGCCTTCTGTTCCTCTATATGAAATAGTGGAAATAAAGTCTGTCCAGAAACTACATTATAAGCAAAACAACTTTCTTCATTCATGCCTTTTACTGGAAACAAAACCTTGAGTCTGAAGATCATGGAGAGGTTGCCTATTAACATCATCTTAATAAGTGCAGTGTTGTGAGAGGTTAAATAGGTGAATTTACACCACTTAAGGAAGCCAATAACAACATGGTGAGTCTGTTGATTGGTTCTAGTATGTATGTGGATCCAAAGAGGGAAGAAGGTAAACATCTCAAGACCAGTACTCATTCCTTGACTCAGCTAGTGTGTTAGATTTTTCTGGGTGAGTAGAGCAGATAGAAAGGGCTAGCTAGCCCTTTGGCTGCTCCAGGCTTTCACCTTACCACCCACTGTTCATATAGATCCACTGTCCTTACACATTCTTTTTAACCTCTCTCCCTCCCAACTGTCAGACTCACAGGGAACCTAAGGAAATATATTAAATATAATTTCAATGCATTAAGATGGCCCAGGTGTGTAGCCCCTTACCGAAATCAAAAATAGTCCTCTGGGCTAAAACATCAGAAAGGTTGCATGATATACACTACCGTTCAAAAGTTTGGGGTCACTTAGAAATGTCCTTGTTATTGAAAGAAAAGTACATTTTTTGTCCATTAAAATAACATCAAATTGATCAGAAATACAGTGCAGACATTGTTAATGTTGTAAATGACTATTGTAGCTGGAAACGGCAGATATTTTATGGAATATCTACATAGGCGAACAGCGGCCCATTATCAGCAACCATCACTCCCGTGTTCCAATGGCATGTTGTGTTAACTAATCCAAGTTCAGCATTTTAAAAGTCAAATTGATAATTAGAAACCCTTTTGCAATTATGTTAGCACAGCTGACAACTGTTGTCCTGATTAAAGAAGCAATAAAACTGGCCTTCTTTAGGCCAGTTGCGTATCTGGATCATTAGCATTTGTGGGTTCGAGAGGAGGCTAAAAGTCCACTGACACTTCCGGTGTTACTAAAGCAGGACAGAGGGCAGCTTCGGTGATGGAGATGTATGGGGTAAGTGGCTACTAAAGTGCCCAGAGAGTTTTGTCATATTATATTTTAACCTTTATTTTACCAGGGAAGACATTTCAAATGTGCCCTGCACAATACAACACAAATATAAACATTATACACAAAATATACATATACAGTACCAGTCAAAAGTTTGGACACACCTACTCATTCCAGGGTTTTTCTTTATTTTTACTATTTTCTACATTGTAGAATAATAGTGAATACATCAAAACTATGAAATAACACATATGGAATCATGTAGTAACCAACAAAAGTGTTAAACAAATCAAAATATATTTTATTTTTGAGATTCTTCAAATAGCCACTCTTTGCCTTGACGACAGATTTCCACACTCTTGGCATCCTCTCAACTAGCTTCACCTGGAATGCTTTTCAAACAGTCTTAAAGGAGTTCCCACATGTTGAGCACTTATTGGCTGCTTTTCCTTCACTCTGCCATCTGACTCATCCCAAACTATTTAAATTTGGTTGAGGTCAGGGGATTGTGGAGGCCAGGTCATCTGATGCAGCACTCCATCAATCTCATCCTTGGTAAAATAGCCCTTATACAGCCTGGAGGTGTGTTGGGTCATTGTACTGTTGAAAAACAAATGATAGTCCCACTAAGCCCAAACCAGATGGGATGGCGTATCGCTGCAGAATTCTGTGGTTGCCATGCTGGTTAAGTGTGCCTTGAATTCTACATAAATCAGTGTCACCAGCAAAGCACCGACACACCATAACACCTCCTCCATGCTTTACCGTGGGAAATACACATGCGGAGATCATCCGTTCACCCACACCGCATCTCACAAAGACAGCGGTTGGAACCAGACAAAAGGACAGATTTCCACCGGTCTAATGTTAATTGCTCATGTTTCTTTGCCAAAGCAAGTGTCTTCTTCTAATTGGTGTTCTTTAGTGGTGGTTTGTTTGCAGCAATTCAACCATGAAGGCCGGATTCACACAGTCTCCTCTGAATAGTTGGTGTTGAGATGTGTCTGTTACTTGAACTCTGTGAAGCATCTGCAGCAGAGGTATCTGGGTCTTCCATTCCTGTAGCGGTCCTCATGAGAGCCAGTTTCATCATAACCCTTGATGGTTTTGCGACTGCACTTGAAGAGACTTTCAAAGTTCAAAGACTTTCAAAGAAATTTCTGTATTGACTGACCTTTATGTCTTAAAGTAATGATGGACAGTCATTTCTCTTTGCTTATTTGTTCTTGTCATAATATGGACTTGGTCTTTTACCAAATAAGGCAATCTTCTGTACCCCCCCCCCTCCCCACCTAGTCACAACACAACTGATTGGCTCTAAAGTCCACAAACTAACCTTTAATAAGGCACACCTGTTAGTTTAAATGCCTTTCAGGAGACTACCTGATGAAGCTGGTTTAAAGAATGCCAAGAGTGTGCACAGCTG
Source organism: Oncorhynchus mykiss (assembly GCF_013265735.2). NCBI lineage: Eukaryota > Metazoa > Chordata > Actinopteri > Salmoniformes > Salmonidae > Oncorhynchus > Oncorhynchus mykiss. The sequence continues at coordinate 51,606,131 of NC_048571.1, forward strand.
TCATCAAGGCAAATTGTGGCTATTTGAAGTTCTCAAATATAAAACATATTTAGATTTCTTTAACACTTTTTTGATTACTACATGATTCCATGTGTTATTTCTACAATGTAGAAAAACCCTTGAATGAGTAGGTGTTCTAAAACTTTTGAACGGTAGTGTGCGTATGTTTCTTGATACTTCAAGGCGTCTTAAAATTCAAAATCAAATATCAAAATGATCCTTGGTATGACTTTCTTAAAACAATTCCATATAGTTTAGCAGTACCCCCCCCCCCCGCCCGTTTCCACCCCTCCCCCGGCTTAGACAGGTCTTAGATTCTTATCTGTTAACAGCAACGTAATTATGCAATATGCCCTTGGGGCATTGAGCAACATGCCAGATACAGTATATAAAAACAGTTTGAGAACTAAGCTGTCCTTAAATGCATCGGATGTAGCCCTGCTTTTATTGAAAGGCATAAAATAAATACCTTTAGTGTATGTCTTGCCTTAGATAAAGTCTTTACAAATATCCTGAATGCCAATAAACCAAACTAGTTTTTATACTGAGTTTCTAGCTGTAAGATGGTTATCTATGTTTTATGAGTATTGATCAATATGAAAATGTATGCAGTTGATATGATAAAATCAATCTGAGCAAATCGTTCAGTGCTCAGATATGGAGAATCTTTGAAAACAGCCCAAATAGAAACAGTTAGAACATTACATATGATTCTGTCAGGAGAAATAGTCACATATTTACTCAACCCCTCCCAACTTTCCTGTAAGTTATCATGCGTGGCATGGTTGTTTCTCCTCTCTGCCCCGTCATTGTTAGATTTCCCCCCTCCTTGTATAGATTAAGGTATTTTTTATAAATACTAAGGATATGTGTGTAAGCTGCTTACTGGACAAATAAATCTACTGAAATACAGATACAAATTCAGATGAATTAAACAGCAAAACGTCAACGAGGCAGAAAGCGTGTTATAGATTAATGGATGATCTGAGCTGCAGCATATGGCTCCTGTCCTGTTCTCTCCTGTTTTGTCCTGTTCTGTCCTGTCCTCTGCCATACATCGACTGACAGGGAGAGAGCTGCTTTCTACTGCCCTGCTCTTGGCGGATGGGAGAATTTCTCAGGTTGCAGGTTTGTGTTTTTTTTCTCTGTGTTCTGTGAAGCCTGAGACTCTTCAATAAAAGGGTGGCGCCACTCTTGGCTGTGCTATTGACGAGATTCATGTAGTAAAGAAGCGAGAAAAGGGTCTGTTCCACAGTACCAATGAGGTAACGACAGAGATGCACCTCGGAAACAAACCCACTAAGGGCAACTAACTGCTGGGTGTCTGAGGTTGAGAGGTCAAGAGTTATGTCTGAACTCAGTCTGAAGTGACTAGAAAACAGGTTGTCTACATGGATACAGCATGGATAGAAGAGTATGGCTCTGGTGCTATGAAAAAGTTATGAGAGATCTAATTAATGTCAGAGCTAGTCGTGGTGCAGCATCCAAGACAAATAACGCCCCAGATCAGTTGCATAGGCAGAAATACGGTTTGCAGAGTTAAATCATTTATGGCTAGTGCTCCGTGAATTGTGAATAGCACAGCCTAATGGGGACATGGTTACAGTAAATGTGTGTCGTTAAATGGTTCTGTTAAAACCATTCAGGATCAATAAAATCCATGTGGAATGGCTTGTCAAATAAAGAAGCTCTCATATCGTGTTGGCACCAATGCAGGAGATAATATGTGCAAGTGACCCATTACAGGTAAAACCAGTGGATGACTTCTTACAAGGAAGTACCAGGTTGTAGCTCATTTTCAGTAGCTAGATATTGTCACGCCCTGGCCTTAGTTATCTTTGTTTTCTTTATTATTTTGGCTAGGTCATGGTGTGACATGGGGGATTAATGTGTTTTGCCTGGTCTAGGGGTTTTGTATGTTTATGGGGCTGTTTCCTTTCTAGGTAGTTTTGTATGTTTATGGTTGCCTAGATTGGTTCTCAATTAGAGGCAGCTAGCTGTCTGTCGTTGTCTCTGATTGGCAACCATATTTAGGCAGCCATGTTCTTTGGGTATTTTGTGGGTGATTGTCTTCTGTCTTTGTCATTGCACCAGATAGGACTGTTTCGGTTTTCACTTGTTGTTTTGTATTTTGTAGTGTTCTCATGTATGGTCTTGATTAAACATGTTGAACTCTAACCACGCTGAATTTTGGTCCTCCTCTCCATCAGCGGAAGAAAATCGTTACAGATATGTAGATATGTACCTCAATTAACTCGTTCCCCTGCACATCAACTTGGTACTGGTACCCTGTGTATTAAGCCAAGTTATTTTTACTAATTGTGTATTTATTATACATTTTCTATTTCTCTATTTTCTTTCTCTTTGCGTTGTTGGGAAAGGCCCGTAAGTAAGCATTTCACTGTTAATCTACACCTGTTGTTTACGAAGCATGGGACCATTTTGGGTGGGATTTGCTTTGTATTTTATTTGAAAAGCACGGAATTCTGTACACTAGGGCTAAGCCATTAAGTATTAGCTGAATAGGTGCATTTCAACAGCCAAATAGAAACATAAATAAACATATGGCAGAATGTATAGCCTATAATAGGGTGTCTAATTGCTGGCCAAACAGGCTTTATCCCTTTGCAGCTGCATAATTGAGGATTTGCTTTGAATCAAAAAGTATAACCGTAACACTACAGCACTTTCCTGAAGTGGTTTACATTCTTCCAACCTCATGAATGTCAGATTGGTTAAGATCCTTAGGGTATTACAATCAAAGTGTTGTAATATCAAAGTTACATGAATTGCAGCCATTTTACTGATATCTTCAGCCAACCTTATCATCCCAGCAGATATCCTTGGGTTAGGGTCGAGGTACACGTCTCCCTCTGGGCATTGTGTGTGTGTCTGCTCTCCCTAGCCTTGAGTCTGATGCCATGGCCTCAGGCTCTCAAGCAGGGAAAAAGCAGAGTGATCTCCCCAGTCTCAGTGCCTTTGCTGCACTTACACCGATGTTACAAATACAGACTAAATGTTTCAAGCACGGTGCTAGGTGTACTACAGAGTGCCCCCTCTTATCCTCGGTGCCCGCAGGCTGCACAGAAATCTCTTTAAACTGAATCCACTCCATCCCAGCTGGTCCACAAGGCAGAGGAGAGGAGAAAATATCCAAACCAAAACACATAAAGCCCTTATGTGGGGGCTCCCGAGAGGCGCAACAGTCGAAGGTACTACAGCTCAGTGCTAGAGGCGTCACTACAGACCCTGGTTCGATTCCAGGCGGTATCACAACCGGACGTGATTGCCTCATAAAATAAATGTTAAATAAAAAATAAAAATAATGTTTCAGCTCACAGAGAATGTAGTTTATCGCTTATGATGGCGCCGACAGAGATGGTAGCCTCACTTCAGGTCCTTTTTTTTATATATTATTTACATTGTTAGCCTAGAAAATCTCAAGTGTTATAACATCCAGCCGGGAAAAACTATTGGATATAAAAGCGATGTCAACTTACCATCATTATGACCAGGAATACGACTTTCCCGAAGCGGATCCTTTGTTTCGGAACTCCACCCTGGAAGTGGGATCTTATCCCAGAGGCCGATCCAAAACAACGAGGTCGCCGTAGGAGAGGCTGGTCAGACTTAGAAGGCCAGCACACCATACACCGCTTCCGAGCATATTACTCACCAATGTCCAATCTCTAGACAAGGTGGATGAAATTAGGGCACAAGATGCCTTCCAGAGAGACATCAGAGATAGGAACATTCTCTGTTTCATGGAATCATGGCTCACTCGGGATATGTTGTCAGAGTCGGTAACGCCACCCGGTTTCTTCACGCATCGCGCCGACAAAAACAAACAACTCTGGCAGGGGGGGGGGGGGTTATGCCTTATGATTAACAACTCATGGTGTGATCATAACAACGTACAGGAACTCAAGTCCTTTTGTTCACCTGACCTAGAATTCCTTACAATCAAATGCTGACAGCATTATCTACCAAGAGAATTATTTTTGATCATAGTCGCAGCCGTGTATATCCCCCCCAAGCAGATACCTCAATGGCCCTGAAAGAGCATCATTGGACTCTATGTAAACTGGAAACCATATATCCCGAGGCTGCATTTATTGTAGCTGGGGATTTTAACAAAGCTAATCTTAGAACAAGACTGCCTAAATTCTATCAGCATATCGAATGCGAGACACGGGCTGGTAACATTTCTAGACCACTGCTAATCTAACTTACTCGATGCATACAAAACCCTCCCCCGCCCTCCCTTTGGCAAATCTGACCATGACTCCATTTTGTTGCTCCCAACCTATAGACTGAAACTAAAACAGGAAACGCCCATGCTCAGGTCTATCCAATGCTGGTCTGACCAATCGGATTCCTCGCTCGAAGATTGCTTCGATCACGTGGATTGGGATATGTTCCGGGTAGCCTCAGACAATAACATTGATGTACTCGCTGACTTGGTTAGCAAGTAGATCAGTGATGTTGTACCCACTGTGACTATTAAAACCTTCCCTAACCAGAAACCGTGGATTGATGGCAGCATTCACGCAAAACTGAAAGCGCGAACCACAGCTTTTAATCATGGCAAGGCGACTGGAAACTTGACTAAATACAAACAGTGTAGCTATTCCCTCAGCAAGGCAATTAAACAAGCAAAGCGTCAGTATAGAGACAAAGTAGAATCGCAATTCAATGTCTCAAACACGAGACATATGTGGCAGGATCTACAGTCAATCAAGGATTACAAAAAGAGAACCATCCCCGTCGCAGACATCGGCGTCTTGCTCCCAGACAAATTAAACAACTTATTTGCTCGCTTTGAGGATAATACAGTGCCACTGACACGGCCCGGGGATACACTGACAGGTTAAACGTGTTAACCCTCGAAAGGCTGCCAGCCCAGACGGCATCCCTAGCCTAGGCCTCAGAGCATGCGCAGACCAGCTGGCTGGTGTGTTGATGGACATATTCAATCAATCCTTAACCCAGTCTGCTGTGCCTACACTCTTCTTCAACGTGGCCACCATTGTTCCTGTTCCCAATAAAGCTAAGGTAACTGAACTAAATGACTATTGCCCCGTAGCACTTAGTTCTGTCATCATGAAGTGCTTTGAGAGACAAGTCAGGGACCATAACACCTCCATCCTACCTGATACCCTAGACCCACTCCAATTTGCTTACAGCCCCAATAGGTCTACAGACGATGCAATTGCCATCACACTGCACACTGCCCTATCCCATCTGGACAACCCCATCTGGACAAGAGAAATACCTATGTAAGAATTATGTTCATTGACTCACCATTAAACACCATAGTACCCTCCAAACTCATCATTAAGCTCGAGACCCTGGGTCTCGACCCCGCCCTGAGCAACTGGGTCCTGGAAATTCTGACGGGCCGCCCCCAGGTGGTGAGAGTAGGAAACAACATCTCCACCCCGCTGATCCTCAACACTGGAGCCTCACAAGGATGCGTTCTCAGCCCTCTCCTGTACTCCCTGTTCACCCATGACTGTGTAGCCATGCACGCCTCCAACTCAATTATCAAGTTTGCAGACGAGACTACAGTTGTAGGCTTGATTACCAACACCAAAGAGACGGCCTACAGGGAGGAGGTGAGGGCCATCGGAGTGTGGTGTCAGGAACACAACCACTCACTCAACATCAAAAAAACAAAGGAGATGATTGTGGACTTCAGGAAACAGCAGAGGGAGCATCCCCCCCATCCACATCAACGTGACTGTAGTGGAGAAGGTGGAAAGTTTTAAGTTCATATAAGTACACATCACGGACAAACTTAAATGGTCCACCCACATAGACAGCGTGGTGAAGAATCTTCAACCTAAGGAGACTGAATAAATGTGGCTTGTCACCTAAAATACTCACAAACTTCATCGCCTGGTACGGAAACTGCTCCCCTCAAAACCGTAAGGCTCTCCAGGGGGTAGTGCGGTCTGCACAACGCATCACCGGGGGCAAACTACCTGCCCTCTAGGACACCTACAGCACCTGATGTCACAGGAAGTCCAAAAACATCATCAAGGACAACAACTCTCTGAGCCACTGCCTGTTCACCCCGCTATCATCCAGAAGGCGAGGTCAGTCCAAGTGCATCAAAGCTGGGCCCGAGAGACTAAAAAACAGCTTCTATCTCAAGGCCATCAGACTGTTAAACAGCCATCACTAACATAGAGCTGCTGCTGCCAACATATAGACTCAAATCTCTTGCCACTTTAATAAATGTAATAAGAGGATTTAATAAAGATATCACTAGTCACTTTAAATAACGACACTTTAATAATGTCTAGATACAGTTGAAGCCAAATACATTTAAACTCAGTTTTTCAAAATTCCTGACATTTAATCCTAATAAAAATTCCATGTTTTAGGTCAGTTAGGATTACCACTTTATTTTAAGAACATGAAAACTCAGAATAACAGTAGAGAATGATTTATTTCAGCTTTTATTTCTTTCATCACATTCCCAGTGGGTCAGACGTTTACATACACTCAATTAGTATTTGGTAGCATTGCCTTAAAATTGGTTAACTTGGGTCAAATGTTTTGGATAGCCTTCCACAAAATTTGGTGAATTTTGGCCCATTCCTATTGACAGAGCTGGTGTAACTGAATCAGGTTTGTAGGCCTCCTTGCTTGAACACATTTTTTCAATTCTGCCCACAACTTTTATATAGGATTGAGGTCAGGGCTTTGTGATGGCCACTCCAATACCTTGACTTTGTTGTCCTTAAGCCATTTTTCCACAACTTTGGAAGTATGCTTGGGGTCATTGTCCATTTGGAAGACCCATTTGCGACCAAGCTTTAACTTCCTGACTGATGTCTTGAGAAGTTGCTTCAATATATCCACATAATATCCCTCCCTCATGATGCCATATATTTTGTGAAGTTCACCAGTCCCTTCTGCAGCAAAGCACCCCCACAACATGATGCTGCCACCCCCGTGCTTCACGGTTGGGATGGTGTTATTCGGCTTGCAAGCCTCCCCCTTTTTCCTCCAAACATAACAATGGTCATTATGGCCAAACAGTTCTATTTTTGTTTCATCAGACCTGTAACGGTCTTCTAGGTGTGAAGGAGAGTCGGACCAAAATGCGGCGTGTAGATTGCGATCCATGTTTATTGTGACTATAGCAACATGAATCCAAATACAAACAGTGCAAAATAATAAACGTAATGAAAACCGAAACAGCCTAAACTGGTGCAAACTAACACTAAGGACACTCACCCACCAACACACAGTGAAACCCAGGCTACCTAAATATGGTTCCCAATCAGAGACAATGACTAACACCTGCCTCTGATTGAGAACCATATCAGGCCGGACATAGAAATAGACAAACAAGACATCCAACATAGAATGCCCACCCAGTTCACGTCCTGACCAACACTAAAACAAGGAAAACACACACGAACGATGGTCAGAACGTGACAGTACCCCCCCTCCAAGGTGCGGACTCCGGACGCACAACTTAAACCTATGGGGGAGGGTGTGGGTGGGCATCTGTCCGCGGTGGCGGCTCTGGCGCTGGACGTGGACCCCACTCCATAACAGTTTTAGTCCACCTCCTTAGCGTCCCTAGATAGGTGACCCTTCTTAATGACAGCTCGGGACAGAGGGTCAGCTCGAGACAGAGGGGCAGCTCGGGACAGAAGTAGCTCGGGACTGATGGGTAGCATAGCACTGAGAGGAAGCTCAGGCAGGTAGTTAGATCCGGCAGATCCTGGCTGGCTGGCAGTTCTGGCAGATCCTGGCTGACTGGCAGATCTGGAAGAGTCTGGCTGACTGGCAGATCTGGAAGAGTCTGGTCGACTGGCAGATCTGGAAGAGTCTGGTCGACTGGCAGATCTGGAAGAGTCTGGTCGACTGGCAGATCTGGAAGAGTCTGGTCGACTGGCAGATCTGGAAGAGTCTGGTCGACTGGCAGATCTGGAAGAGTCTGGTCGACTGGCAGATCTGGAAGAGTCTGGTCGACTGGCAGATCTGGCTGCTCCATGCTGACTGGCGGCACTGGCTGCTCCATGCTGACTGGCGGCCCTGGCTGCTCCATGCTGACTGGCGGCCCTGGCTGCTCCATGCTGACTGGCGGCCCTGGCTGCTCCATGCTGACTGGCGACCCTGGCTGCTCCATGCTAACTGGCAGCTCTGGCGGCTCCTTGCAGACTGGTAGCTCCTTGCAGACTGGCAGCTCTGGCGGCCCCTGGTTGACTGGCGGCGCTGGCGCTGGGCTGACTGGCGGCACTGGCGGCCCCTGGCTGACTGGCGGCACTGGAGGCCCCTGGCTGACTGGCGGCACTGGCGGCCCCTGGCAGACGGGCGGCACTGGCGGCTCCTGGCAGACGGGCGGCGCTGGCGGCGCTGGGCAGACGGGCGGCGCTGGCGGCGCTGGGCAGACGGGCGGCGCTGGCGGCGCTGGGCAGACGGGCGGCACTGGCGGCGCTGGGCAGACGGGCGGCACTGGCGGCGCTGGGCAGACGGGCAGCTCCGGCAGAGGCGCCGGGCAGACGGGAAGCTCCGGCAGAGGCGCCGGACAGGCGGGAGGCTCCGGCAGATGCGCCGGACAGGCGGGAGGCTCCGGCAGAGGCGCCGGACAGGCGGGAGGCTCCGGCAGAGGCGCCGGACAGGCGGGAGGCTCCGGCAGCGCTGGAGAGGAGGAAGGCTCTGGACGGATGGGCCGGAGAGACAGCCTGGTACGGGGAGCTGCCACCGGAGGGCTGGGGTGTGGAGGTGGTGACGGATAGACCGGGCCGTGCAGGCGCACTGGAGCTCTTGAGCACCGAGCCTGCCCAACCTTACCCGGTTGAATGGTCCCGGTCGCCCTGCCAGTGCGGCGAGGTGGAATAGCCCGCACTGGGCTATGCAGGCGAACCGGGGACACCGTGCGCAAGGCTGGTGCCATGTAAGCCGGCCCAAGGAGACGCACTGGAGACCAGATGCGTAGAGCCGGCTTCATGGCACTTGGCTCGATGCCCACTCTAGCCCGGCCGATACGCGGAGCTGGAATGTACCGCACCGGGCTGTGCACCCGCACTGGGGACACCGTGCGCTCCACAGCATAACACGGTGCCTGCCCGGTCTCTCTAGCCCCCCGGTAACCACAGGAAGTTGGCTCAGGTCTCCTACCTGGCGTAGCCATACTCCCTGTTAGCCCCCCCCCAAGAAATTTTTGGGGCTGACTCCCGGGCTTCCATCCACGACGCCGCGCTGCCTCCTCGTACCAGCGCCTCTCCGCTTTCGCCGCCTCCCGTTCTTCCTTGGGACGGCGATATTCTCCTGGCTGAGCCCAAGGTCCTTTACCGTCTAATTCTTCCTCCCATGACGCTCTCTCCCACTGCGGCTGCTGCTGCTCCTGCTGCCTCTGTTCCTTCTTCGGCTGCACCTTGGTGCGGCTATACTCCCCTGGTTTAGCCCAGGGTCCTCTCCCGTCGAGGATTTCCTCCCATGTCCAGAAATCCTTACAACGTAACTCCTCTTTTTGCTGCTGCTGCTGCCTGTTGACACGCCGCTTGGTCCGTTGGTGGTGGGTGATTCTGTAACGGTCTTCTAGGTGTGAAGGAGAGTCGGACCAAAATGCGGCGTGTAGATTGCGATCCATGTTTATTGTGACTATAGCAACATGAATCCAAATACAAACAGTGCAAAATAATAAACGTAATGAAAACCGAAACAGCCTAAACTGGTGCAAACTAACACTAAGGACACTCACCCACCAACACACAGTGAAACCCAGGCTACCTAAATATGGTTCCCAATCAGAGACAATGACTAACACCTGCCTCTGATTGAGAACCATATCAGGCCGGACATAGAAATAGACAAACAAGACATCCAACATAGAATGCCCACCCAGTTCACGTCCTGACCAACACTAAAACAAGGAAAACACACACGAACGATGGTCAGAACGTGACAAGACCAGAGGACATTTCTCAAAAAAGTACGATCTTTGTCCCGTTGTGCAGTTGCAAAACATAGACTGGCTTTTTTTATGGCGGTTTTGGAGCAGTGACATCTTCCTTGCTGAGTGGCCATTCAGGTTGTCAATATAGGGGTGGCGGGGTAGCCTAGTGGTTAGAGCATTGGACTAGTAACCAGAAGGTTGCAAGTTCAAATCCCCGTGTTGCCAAGGTACAAATCTGTCTTTCTGCCCCTGAACAGGCAGTTAACCCACTGTTTCTAGGCCATCATTGAAAATAAGAATTTGTTCTTAACTGACTTGCCTAGTAAAATAAAAATAGGACTCACTTTACTGTGGATATAGATTTTTCTGCCTGTTTCCTCCAGCATCTTCACAAGGTCCTTGCTGTTGTTCTGAGATTGATTTTCACTTTTCACACCAAAGTACGTTCATCTCTAGGAGACAGAACATGTCTCCTTCCTGAGCTGTATGACGGCTGCGTGATCCCATGGTGTTTATACTTGCATACTATTGTTTGTACAGATGAATGTGGTACCTTCAGGCATTTGGAAATTGCTCCCAAGGATGAACCAGACTTGTGGAGGTCTTGGCTGATTTGTTTTGATTTTCCCATAATGTCAAGCAAAGATGTACTGAGTTTGAAGGTAGGCATTGAAATACATCCACATGTATGCCTCCAATTGATTCAAATTATGTAAATTAGCCTTTCAGAGCTTCTAAAGCCATGACATAATTTTCTGAAAATTTCCAAGCTGTTTAAAGGCACAGTCAACTTGGTGCATGTAAACTTCTGACCCACTGGAATTGTAATACAGTGGATTTTAAGTGAAATAATCTGTCTGTAAACAATTGTTGGAAAAATGACTTGTGTCATGCACAAAGTAGATGTCCTAACCGACTTGCCAAAACCATAGTTTGTTAACAAGACATTTGTGGAGTGGTGGAAAAACTAGTTTTAATTACTCCAACATAAGTGTATGTAAACTTCTGACTTCAACTGTATTCTACATCTCATATGTGTATTGTATACCATCTACTGCATCTTGCCTATGCTGCACGGCCATCGCTCATGCATTTAATTATATGTACATATTCTTATTCATCCTTTCCATTTGTGTGTATAAGGTAGTCGTTGTGAATTTGTTAGATTACTTGTTAGATATTACTGCACTGTCAGAACTAGAAGCAGAAGCATTTCACTAAACTCGCATTAACATCTGCTAACCATGTGTATGTGACCAATAAGATTTGAATTTGTCACATGCGCCGAATACAACAGGTTTAGACATTACAGTGAAATGCTTACTTACAAGCCCTTAACCAACAATAATAAGTAATAACAAAATAAGTGTTAAATTAAAAAATAGATGAGTCATTTTTTTAATAATAAATAGTTAAAGAGCAACAGTAAAATAAGAGTAGCGAGGCTATATGCTGGGTGTAGCAGTATAGAGTTAATGTACGTAATTGAGGTAATATGTACATGTAGGTAGAGTTAAATTGACTATGCATATATAATAACCAGAGAGTAGGATCAGTGTAAAAAAAGGGACGACGACGACGACAACAATGTAAATAGTCTGGGTAGCCATTTTGATTAGCTGTTCAGGAGTCTTATGGCTTGGGGGTAGAAGCTGTTAAGAATCCTTTTGGATGTAGACTTGGCACTTCGGTACCGCTTGCTGTGCGGTAGTAGAGAGAACAGTCTATGACTAGGGTGGCTGGAGTCTGACAATTTCTAGGGCCTTCCTCTGACACCGCCTGGTATAGAGGTCCTTTTGTCCAGGTGGGAAAGGTCATTGTGGAGTGCAATAGAGATTACATGTTCTGTGGATCTGTTGGGGCGGTATGCAAATTAGAGTGGGTCTACAGTAGGGTTTCTGGGATAATCATTTTGATATGAGCCATGACCAGCCTTTCAAAGCACTTCATGGCTACAGATGTGAGTGCTACGGGTCGGTAGTCATTTAGGCAGGTTATCTTAGTGTTTTTGGGCACGGGGACTATGGTGGTCTGCTTGAAACATGTTGGTATTACAGACTCAGTCAGGGACATGTTGAAAATGTCAGTGAAGACACTTGCCAGTTCCTCAGTGCATCCTTGGAGTACACGTCCTGGTAATTTTTCTGGCCCCGCGGCCTTGTGAATGGTGACCTGTTTAAAGGTCTTACTCACATTGGCTATGGAGAGTGTAATCTGTAGCTCAGGTGGGCCATAAGTACAGTAGATAGTATACAATCAGGGAAACCCATCCTGTAGTGATCTAAAGCCAAGCAGAGAGAATAGTTACAGTGAGAGAGCCCAAACACTGTGAGGGAAACATCCGTGTCATAGCTGAACATCCTTAATCCAACCCTGATTAAATATTAATTGTCTGAAAAGCATCACAGCTATTCTAAGTGATGGAAGCGAGAGAACAGAAACAAGTAATAGACACGGCAAAATGGCAGCTGCGAGACTGCTAGAATGAGAAGCAGTGCTGGAATTGGATAATTCCAACTTCAAACAGGGGGAAGGTGAGGCAGCAGCATGCTCGTTGTGTTCAAAGCCAGCCTGGACTGGGGGAAGGAGAGGGAAAAGAGGGAGAAAAAAAGAGTAGCTCGACTTGTGAAATGGAAATCCAATCAGGCTGGACTCCCAGCCGCCTGGTCTCCTGTTACTATTTAGAGCAATAGCCCTCCTTCAGCCTACACCCACTCCCATGAATATTGCATCACCCAGCAGGTTACTGTAATTCCGACAACATGTTTTACGCTGAATATCGACGGGATTCAGAGATCGAGAGATCTTAATGTGGCGAGAACAGCAAAAGGAACGGTGGTTCCCGTGACTACCTCCAGGTTAAGGAAGTGCTAGGGTAGGAACGCTGAGGTCACACAATCGGCGATCACACTCCAGGGACCCTCTGCTCTACCATGACACAATGAGATACACAACCCATGAGGCGAGTACAGAGAAACAACCTCGCATTAACATCTCCCTCAACAGCACTGAGAAGTAAAGACTACAAGGACAAATACACAATGTGTGAGGCTTTTATTACATTCTAAATTAAAATACATTTCATTAATACTAATGATGATGTTTTTTGGTCAATGGGTTGCTTGCTCTAATTCATATCTACTGGATGTTTAATGGATGGTTACTTGTATGGAGTTAGCTATTGGTCCACTGGGGTTGGTTGCTACCCTGGCATCATGCGTTGTGGTGTATATGGGACACCTGAAGAGACCGTGTGTTAGCTACCTGGTCTAATGTTTTAGGGCCAGCTGTGTAGTACCTAGTGAGGGGCAGGCTCTGCGTAACTGGGGTCGGTCAAGGTAAGTGGATGGTGACAAACGGCAGGCGGTGACTCGGTCCTCTGCTGAGAGAGGTTAGACCGGACATGGTGTGACATCACAGCTATCCATCATGAGGAGGGAGGGGGTGAGAGAGGAAGAGAGGGAGAGGGCACCCCTCAACAACCAATAAATCACAGCCAGGGCCATAGAACACTCCCAGGGATAGCCAGTTTCCACCACTCCTTCTGGCCATGTTCTATGTGCAACAGGACCTCAGAGGGAACAACACTGTGTGAGAGGAGTTAACCAAAGTCAATCTGCTGAAACGTTTATTTGATGTTCATCACACACTCGTTTCAGTGCTGATCTGCTGTAAATGGGCACAGGCATGCAAGGCATCTAGTGAGGCGAGGGGGCATAAGCTTGGGTGTCCGTCTATCTACAGAAGCAGAAGACACACACCTATCTCCCAGCCAGCCTTACTGCTAGAACTCCATGCTGAAATGCCACATTAAGCCCCTATCCGAGGGCAATCGTTTCATATCAACGTCAAATCCAAAACCATTGACACTGTCGCCAGTTTATGTAAAACCCACAGTGGGTTAATGCATCTGGCCATACATTGCCATTTCCACTCCATCCCCTTGCAAAGACAGTAATGGAGTCTGCCATGCACTCCACATGAACAAATATGGGTCAGTCCTCAAATATTATGATTTATTTCAGATTTTGTGTACCAGCCCTTATTGATATTTTCGCCGCAGCACCTATGGGAATGGTTCCCTCTTGACACAATGTTTCTTTGAATGTGCTCCTGCAAACACATTCACCACCACACTCTGAGACATAATTGGCCTGTTTCATTAGCATTTGAATGTAGAGCTGTGTTTGAGAGAGTGAGGCAGCCACACATCTAAATATTCACAGCTTAGTATTTTTACAGGTTACATGGAGAGAGAGGGAGAGAGAGAGAGAATAAAATATTGAAGAGAAATGAGAGTAAAGGAGAAAGAAGAGCTTGAGAAAAATGGGGAGTGAGTGATATGGAGAGAATGATGGAGGGACATGTAGAAAGAGACGATAGATGGCTGGAAGTTAGAGCTGGAGAGAGAAGGACAGAACGAGAGAGTGTGCTCTGATTAGGAATGAGGGGTGGAGGCCTGAGAGGCAGGGAGAGTGGGAGACACCGCAGACAGACAGACAGACAGACAGACAGACAGACAGACAGACAGACAGACAGGCGAGTAATTGGCTGATGAACTGTCGGTCAGTTCTCATCTAATCAGACTGGACAGGAGAGGAGTAGACGAAGAGAGGAAGCCATGGTATATTGTTGGGACACAGCCCTTTTCCTCCATTACCACTGATTTGGAATAATTGGATAAATGAAAGCAATACACTGTATAACTAGCTGGTGGTGAGGTTGAAGCCGGATTGAAATACCCATCGTGATCCTTAAGATCAATTTGACATGAAATGGAGAATATTTTAGCACAACTGGAATGTATCCAGAGCCTCTCAGCTCTCCTCCCAGTAGAGCACTGCACGGCATGATGTTTAAGCCTGAGCCCTACCCATGCCTGTGACGTTCAGGCCTTACCCTACCCAGGCCCGATTGCTTCTTCCAAAAAAACAGAAATAACTTCCTCCGTTAGTAAATCCATTAGCTGCTCCTCTCTGTCTTTCACTCTATCCCTGCTTGCAGCTCGCTCTGCATGTGCTCTGCTCATGGCGGCTCTAAGTCCTAAGTCCATAGTGAGTATCCATAGTCAAGGCTCTATGAAGAGCCATGAGACAGCTCTTAGCTACTTTTCATCACTCTAAACTCCGACAAAACTCAAGGAACATTATTATTTTCTGTGAAATAATCTCTCCTGTTTTATATTTTGAGGAGGTTGAAGCACTTCTGACACCATGTTATGATCTTAGTCAGATATGACTGTACTGCACAGCAGGGCACACACAAATAGCTCAGCTTCAAAATGTTAGTGATCAATTTAGTGATACCCGAGCCCTGCCTGAACCCTAGTTTTTAATTAAAAAACAGGCCCTACCCAGCCTTAACCCGATGTACAGTACCAGTCAAAAGCTTGGACACACTCATTTTTAAAATCTATTTTGACTATTTCTACATTGTAGAATAATAGTGAAGACATCACTATGAAATAACACATATGGAATCATGTAGTAACCAAAAAAAAGTGTTAAACAAATCAAAATATATTTTAGATTCTTCAAAGTAGCCACCCTTTGCCAAAATAACAGGTTTGCACACTCTTGGCATTTTCTCAACCAGCTTCACCTGGAATGGTTGTCCAACAGTTCCCACATATGCTGACCACTTGTTGGCTGCTCTTCCTTCACTCTGTGGTCCAACTCATCCCAAACCATCTCAATTGGGTTAAGGTCGGGTTATTGTGGAGGTCAGGTCATCTGATGCAGCACTCCATCAATCTCCTTCTTGGTCAAATAGCATTTACACAGCCTGGAGGTGGGTTGGACCATTGTCCTCTTGAAAAACAAATGACCCAATAAGCGCAAACCAGATGGGATGGCGTATCGCTGCAGAATACTGTGGTAGCCATGCTGGTTAAGTGTGCCTTGAATTCTAAATAAATCACTGACAGTGTCACCAGCAAAGCACCCCTACACCATCACACCTCCTCCTCCATGCTTCACAATGGGAGCCACCTATGCGGAGATCATCTGCTCACCTACTCAAGACAAAGACATGGCGGTTGGAACTAAAAACCTCAAATTTGGACTCATCAGACCGAAGGACAGATTTCCACTGGTCTAATGTCCATTTTTCTTGTTTCTTGGCCCAAGCAAGTCACTTCTTATTATTGGTGTTGTCATGACTCTCTCTTCTTGGTGAGTATAAAAAGGACCCATCAGCAAGGCAAATGTTTGAGAATTGCCAGTTTGGTCTGTTTTATGACTTAAATTCTCCTCCATTCTGCAGAAATGGAAGGCTGAAAATCCTTTGTTACACAAAGAGACTGTGCCACCAAAACTTCCACATCAAACAATAGACATTGAAACAATATTTCAAACATAAAAAAATGGTAGGAATGATGGAATATGGGAAATTAATGTCTATTTTGTGATGCCCTTAAAATGATCAGAAAGACATTATAACGGGAACATTGTAACTTTAACCTGTTGAATCTATGGGGGCGCTATTTCATTATTGGATAAAAAAACGTGCCCGTTTTAAGCGCAATATTTTGTCACGAAAAGATGCTCGACTATGCATATAATTGACAGCTTTGGAAAGAAAACAGTCTAACGTTTCCAAAACTGCAAAGATATTCTGTGAGTGCCACAGAACTCGTGCTACAGGTGAAACCAAGATGAAACTTGATGAAGCAGAATTTCTGAAGCTCTGTTTTCCAATGTCTCCTTATATGGCTGTGAATGCAGCAGGAACAAGCCTGCACTTTCTGTCGTTTCTTCAAGATGTCTGCAGCATTGTGACGTATTTGTAGGCAGATCATTGGAAGATTGGCCATAAGACACTACATTTTCCAGGGGTCCGCACGGTGTCCTTTGTCTAAATTGGTGCGTAATCTTCAATTGCGGGCATTTTCTCCTGGGATTCAGGACAGAAAGCACACTTCCACGAAGGATATATCATCGAAGAGATATGTGAAAAACACCTTGAGGATTGGTTCTAAACAACGTTTGCCATGTTTCAGTCGATATTATGGAGTTAATTTGGAAAAAAGTTTGGCGTATTGATGACTGGATTTTCGGGTTTTTTTGGTAGCCAAACGTGACGCACCAAACGGAGCGATTTCTCCTAAACAAATAATCTTTCAGGAAAAACTGAACATTTGCTATCTAACAGAGTCTCCTCATTGAAAACATCTGAAGTTCTTCAAAGGTAAATTATTTTATTTGAATGCTTTTCTGTTTTTTGTGAAAATGTTGCCTGCTAAATGCTAACGCTAATGCTAATGCTAAATGCTACGCTAGCTAGCTACTGTTACACAAATTATTGTATTCCTATGATTGAGAAGCATATTTTGAAAATCTGAGATGACAGTGTTGTTAACAAAAGGCTAAGCTTGAGAGCTAGCATATTTATTTCATTTCATTTGCGATTTTCATGAATAGTTAACGTTGCGTTATGCTAATGAGCTTGCAGGGATAAATATACTCCTGGATACAGGTTTTTTTGGTAGCCAAACGTGATGTACAAAACGGAGCGATTTCTAATACACAAAGAATCTTTTTGGAAAAACTGAACATTTGCTATCTAACTGAGTGTCCTCATTGAAAACATCTGAAGTTCTTCAAAGGTAAATGATTTTATTTGAAGGCTTTTCTTGTTTTTGTGAAAATGTTGCATGCTGAATGCTACGCTAAATGCTACGCTAAATGCTACGCTAAATGCTACGCTACGTATCAATACTCTTACACAAATGCTTGTTTTGCTATGGTTGAAAAGCATATTTTGAAAATCTGAGATGACAGTGTTGTTAACAAAAGGCTAAGCTTGAGAGCTAGCATATTTATTTCATTTAATTTGCGATTTTCATGAATAGTTAACATTGCGTTATGGTAATGAGCTTAGGTCTATAAATAGGATCCCGGATCCGGGTTTGCTCGCCGCAACTGGTTAAGAGCTTTCACACGGTATATATCAGATGTGTATATATAAATGTTGTAAAACTTATGATTAAATATGAAACTATTTTTTTAAAGAAATAAATGTGATTTTAGTCTTCAAATTACACTAACTAAGCCACGCCCCTAAAGAGGTAAGCGTTTGTGTCAACATTTACACATCACGGACAAACTGAAATGGTCCACCCACACAGACAGTGTGGTGAAGAAGGCGCAACAGTGCCTATTCAATCTCAGGAGGCTAAAGAAATTTGGCTTGTCACCTAAAACCCTCACAAACGTCTACAAATGCACAATTGAGAGCATCCTGTCATGCTATATCACCGCCTGGTATGGCAACTGCACCGCCTATAACCGCAGGGCTCTCCAGAGGGTAGTACGGTCTGCACAGTGCATCACTGAGGGCAAACTACCTGCCCTCCATGACACCTACAGCACCCAATGTCATAGGAAGGCCAAAAAGATCATCAAGGTCAACAACCACCCGAGCCTGTTCACCCAGCAACCATCCAAAAGACGAGGTCAGTACAGGTGCATTAAAGCTGGGACCGAGAAACAGAAGCTATTTTTCAGTCTCAAGGCCATCAGACTGTTAACTTCTTGGCGCACCCATCCCGTTAGCAGGATCATTTTCGTCAACATCCGCTGAATTGCAGAGCGCCAAATTCAAATTAAATTACTAAAAATATTAAATTTTCATGAAATTGCAATATAGTAAAACACAGTGTAGCTTGTTGTTAATCCACCTGGCGTGTCAGATTTCAAAAACCTTTACAGCAAAAGCTATCCAAACGTTTGTGAGGACATCTCTCCCAGCAGACAAAACATTACAAACAGCTAGCAGCAAAGTAGATTGGTCACGAAAGTCAGAAAAGCAAGAAAATGAATAGCTTACCTTTGATGATCTTCGGATGTTTGCACTCACGAGACTCCCAGTTACACAATAAATGTTCCTTTTGTTCGATAAAGATTATTTTTATATCCAAAAACCTCCATTTGGTTGGCGTGTTTTGTTCAGAAATTCACAGGCTCGTGCAGGTCATGACAAGCAGACGAAAATTTCAAATAGTATCCGTAAAGTTCGTAGAAACATGTCAAAGGTTTTTTTATAATCAATCCTCAAGTTGTTTTTACAATAAATTATCGATCATATTTCAACTGGACCCTAGCTTTTTCAATAGGAGAGAGAGAAAATGTCTGCTCCAAACTGTTGCGCATGCAAAACTATGCTGGTTCCCAGCCATCCACTGACACGATGTGATCGTTCTCGCTCATTTTTCAGAATAAAAGCCTGAATCTATGCCTAAAGACTGTTCACACCATGGGGAAGCCATAGGAAAAATCTGGTTGATTTCCCTTTAAATGGAGCGAAGGCATGCAATGGAACAGAGAGGTTTCAGGAAAAACAGCACTTCCTGGTTGGATTTTCCTTAGGTTTTTGCCTGCAATATCAGTTCTGTTATACTCAGAAAATATTTTGACAGTTTTGGAAACTTTAGAGTGTTTTCTACCCTATTCATATTCTAGATTCTGGGCCTGAGAAATAGGCAGTTTCATTTGGGTACGTTCATCCAAACATCAAAATACTGCCCCCTACACTCAACAGGTTAAACAGCCATCACTAACACAAAGAGGCTGCTGCCTACATACAAACTTGAAATCATTGGCCACTCTAACAAATGGATCACAAGTCATTTTATTAATGGCACTTAAATAATGATGTTTACATATCTTGCACTATTCATCCCAGATATATATACTGTATTTTATACCATCTATTGCATCTCCTCTATGCCGGTCGGTCATGGCCCATCCATATATTTATATGTACATATTCTTATTCCTTCCGTTTACTTAGATTTGTGTGTATAAGGTAGTTGTTGTGGAACTGTTACATTACTTGTGAGATATTTCTGCACTGTCGGAACTAAAAGCACAAGCTATCGTTACACTCGCAATAACATCTGCTAACCATGTGTATGTGACCAATACAATTTGATTTGACATGATGGAACCGCCTTTCAGGCCAGAGTGCTTGTAAGGAATCGCCGAGAATTTACATTCAGACCAGAGTACTTGAGGACATGGTCCACACGTTGAAATGATTAAAACTACAAGACCAGAAAATGTTAAGACCCTCTGAAACTCTCGACGAGTGGAGAAGGTGGAGATTAGACTAAACATTCTCAGTCTGCAGCTGGGTATTGTGAAGTAGTCTAGGGCAATTGACCAAAGACGGGAGGGAAGAACATGTCCCTCTCACCACCGGGTGCAGCAGAGGAAACTCTGAGTCTTTTTTTCCTGTGGCGGTCCTCATGAGAGCCAGTTTTATCATAGAGCTTGATAGTTTTTGCGACTGCATGTTTTCCAGTGCGACTGCACTTTTTCCAGAAATTTTCCAGATTGACTGACCTTAATTTCTTAAAACAATGATGGTCTGTCGATTCTCTTTGCTTCTTTGAGCTGTTTTTGCCATAACATGGACTATCTTCTATCTCCTGTACCAACCCTACCTAGTCACAACACAACTGATTGGCTCAAACGCATTAAGAAGGAAAGTCCACAAATTAACTTTTAACAAGGCACACCTGTTCATTTAAATGTATTCCAGGTGACTATCATGAAGCTGGTTGAGAGAATGCCAAGATTGTGCAAAGCTGTCATCAAGGCAAAGGGTAGCTACTTTGAAGAATCTCAAATATATTTTGATTTGTTTAACACTTTTTGGTTACTACATGATTCCATATGTGTTATTTCATAGTGTTGATGTCTTCACTATTATTCTACAATGTATAAAAAAGTAAAACACTTTTGACTAGTAATGTATAATGCCGGGGACCGTCGGGCTCGGGTCGGGTAGTAGAGATCTACTTTCCAGCAACCCTTTTCCTGTTCTAGAACACAACACAACACCACAGGTGTTCTAATGTAGTGGATGGAGAGAGTGTCTGTGCAAGCAAATAAAACAATTCTTTACTCAGCCACTCTGCAGAGGGAAAGAGAGGGGAGGAGACACAGGAAGTATCCCAGTATGCAGTTGGCCAGCTGTTAAAAGGTGTCCTCGGAGAGTGCATTCCCTGCCTTGTCACCTGGGCTGTCATAGCCACTCGGAGTGGTCATTAATCAAGCCGTACACACCTGCTGTCACCCCCCCTCATTCACTTAGCCCGGATAACAGAGCCATGAACAACCCACAATAGTTTTTTCCTCCCATGCTGTTTCTCCTCTCTTTCACACACAAACTCCATCTCTCTCCCTGTCGCTGTCTGAAGCACGTACACACACCGGCAAAGCCCGCAGACATCT